>NW_015170900.1:54535-54675 GCF_001447785.1 Gekko japonicus | reverse complement strand
AACTGACTGCCACCCTGACCTGGATAGCCCAGGCAAGCCTGATCTTGTTAGATCTCAGAAGCTAAGTAGGGCCGATCTTGGCAAGTATTTGGATGGGAGAGCTCCAGAGAATACCAGGGCCAGGAGGCAAGAAGCAGGCT
>NW_015170900.1:54245-54373 GCF_001447785.1 Gekko japonicus | reverse complement strand
TGCTTCCAACTGACAGAACCACCAGAATAGAATGAACCAAACTGAACTCTCTTCAGCATTCGGCTGATCATATAGTTTTTCTCAGCTGGTGTTGGCCAATCAGAGACAAGAAGTAGCCCATCACTCAA
>NW_015170900.1:52280-52482 GCF_001447785.1 Gekko japonicus | reverse complement strand
GACGTGGGGATACAGGGGCTTGCCCTTCAATGGCTTGCCTCTTTTCTCCAAGGTCGGGGACAGAGAGTGGTAATAGGGGAACAGCAGTCCCAGGGGCACCCACTTGAATGTGGTGTGCCTCAGGGGGCAGTGCTTTCCCCGATGCTTTTTAACATCTAGATGCGCCCTCTCGCCCAGATTGCCAGGAGGTATGGGCTGGGTT
>NW_015170900.1:48736-52115 GCF_001447785.1 Gekko japonicus | reverse complement strand
TCCTCCTTAACGATGGAGGCCTAGGTAGCAGCCACTGCCAGGTCTGCATTTTACCATCTGAGGCAGGTTCGGCAGTTGGCTACTTTCCTTGACCACGAGGACCTGGCCACAGTGATCCATGCGACGGTCACCTCAAGGCTAGACTACTGTAATGCTCTCTACATGGGGCTGCCTTTGTTGCAGATCCGGAAGCTGCAGCTAGTGCAGAATGCGGCGGCTAGGCTGCTGATGGGCCTCCCCAGGTGGGAGCACATCAAGCCTGGGTTGAAGGCGCTGCACTGGCTGCCAATAGCATACCGAGTCCGCTTCAACGTGCTGGTGCTTACCTTTAAAGCCCTATATGGCCTGGGTCTGACCTACCTGAGGGACCGCCTTTCCCCATATGTACCCCCAAGAGCACTTCGGTCGGGGACCCAGAACCGTTTGGTGATTCCAGGTCCTCGAGAGGTAAAGTTCGCTGCGACAAGGGCTAGATCTTTCTCAGTGGCGGCCCCTACCTGGTGGAATGAGCTCCCGGAGGAGATCAGGGCCCTGCGGGACCTTATGCAGTTCCGCAGGGCCTGTAAGACGGAGCTCTTCCACCAGGCTTTCATGTAGGGGCCGCCGCTGCTACCACCACCACCAACGGTGGTAACACCATCGAGGTCGGGAGTGCCCTTGGAAACTTAGCTAGCGGCAATGAGAACTACGCGGCAATGAGAGCAGCGAACTGGCTCGAACCATCTACTGGACAGTGGTACCCCAATGGGCTGCTGGAAGATACCATCATAACAACTTAAGACCATCTTGATGATGCAAGCACTTTATTGTGATAATAATGTATTGGTTGATTTTATTGTTTTATTGGATTTTATGTATGGGCCTGTGCCCCTTGTAAGCCGCCCTGAGCCCGCTCGCGGGGAGGGCGGGGTAAAAATGCTTAAATAAATAAATAAATTTCCTTTGTGCAAATTTTTGTTGGTTTTTGTTTGCCTTGTTTGAATAAGCCTTTCAGTTTCTGAAGGAAGCCTTTTTCACTCTAATAGCTTCCCTCATCCTGCTTGTTAACCATGCTAGCGACCTCTTAGACAAGGTATTACCTAACCTAATCTACTACCTGCAAGAGATTTTCAAGAGATTTGACTCTATTGACTGTTCCTTTCAACCAGATTTCTCCTTTTAGAGAAGTTTCCTGTTTTGAAGTCAAATATGATTGTGTTGGAGTTCCCTAGCATTTTCCCACATACATGTAAATTAAATTTGATGCAATTGTGATCACTGTTTCCAATCAGTTCAACCACCTCCATATGTCACACTAAATCCTGGTCAGCACCACTGAGGATTAAGTCCAGGGTCACTTCTCTACTGGTTGGTTCCATGACCAGCTGTACTAGGGCATAGTCATTTAGAGCATCTAGAAATTTTATCTCTTTGGTGTGACTGGATCACACATTTATCCAGTCAATATGAAGGTAGTTAAAATCACCCACTATTACAACTCCCTCTCCTTTGGATGCTTCCCTGATTTCACTTTCCATCTCAAGATGACTGAGTGTTTTGGTTAGGGAGCTGATAGCATATCTCCAGTAGTGAATTATTTTGGGGGCCCAGTATTGCCACCAATATTCTGTGGAGGTCAGCTCTTTCTAAGATTTCTAGTTTGGTAGATACTATGCCCAAGCAACAGCTCCTCCAGTATGCTTCCCCCTGTCTTTCCTACAGAGTTTGTATCCAGGGGTGATAAAACAACATCTTCACACTGAAACCACCATGGGTACCCTGATGAATTACCTGGGCCAGGTTATGAACAGGGGAGTGCAACCCTATTAATTCTTTTGGATATCTCATGGCTTTCAACACCATGGTATTCATATTGATCATGGTATCCTTCTTGATCAGATTTTGGGGTTGGGACTGGGAGGCTGTGTTTTGCAGATGTTTTGGTCCTACCTCAAAGGTAGCTTTCAGAGTGTGGAGCCTGGAAACTGCTGCTTGAGCCTTTGGCTCTGACCTCTGGGATCTTCCAAGGTTCCATCTTGCTCTCCATTCTTTTTACATCTACATGAAGTCACTGGGAGAGGTCATCTGGAGATACACTGTGAGTTGCCACCAAAATGCAGATGATATTCAGCTGTTATCTCTCACTTCCAGCAGCTCCCCAGAGGGCTGTGGAAACTGTGAACCAGTGCCCGGAGGTAGTTCTGAGATAAAGGCCAAGAAGCTGAAACTTAGTCCTGACAAAACAAAATTGCTATTGTTGGGAGGAAGGTTTGACTCAGGAATTGGGATGTCCACCTAACATATCAGATTAATACCCACGGGTACTGCTGTGTGCAGGCCTTCTGTTGGAGAAAAAACAAAACAAAACAGGTGGCAGCAATGACCGGGAGTGCCTTCCACCAGCTGAAGCTGGTGAGCTAGTTGCAGTCCTTCATGGACAGAATAGATTTTGCTACTGTGGTGCATGCCCTGGTAACATCCAGATTAGATTATGGCAATGTGCTCTGTGTAGGACTTCCCTTGAAGACTATTCAGAAGCTATAGTTGATATAGAATACTGCAGCCATAATGTTGACTAGATTGGATCATAGAGACCACATGATTCCAGTCTTATTTCACCTATATTGGCTCCCAATTTGCTTCCAGGCCCAATTCAAGGTATTTGCTTTTAAAGCTGCATATGTTATAGGATCAGCATTGCTTAAGGACCACCTACTCCCATAAGAAACTACCCATCCATTTTGGTCATCTTCAGAAGACCTGCTCCAGGTGTCTCTAGCCATCTGAAGCTAGATGGGTGGCACCCCAAGAAAGAGCCTTTGTGGTCATTCATCCCAAACTTTGGAACTAACTTCTTAAAGAGATTCTTCTGTTGCTTGCTGTCACTTCTGTCAGCAAGTGAAAAGTTTTGTTTTATTTTGCTTGACAATCCCTGATTAACTCTTATTAGTCTGCTTCCCTGTTTGTGTTTTTATGTGTTTGTGTTTTATTTGTTTAAAATAATTTTTATATATTTGTGTTTTAAACACTGTTTTTCATGTTCTGAAATGTTTTTAACATTTGAAACATTTTTAATGTTCTGATGTTTGCTGCATTGGGCACTCTGTATTGGGTCGAAAGGTGGCATAGATATGTTTTAGATGTTGATGATGATTTTAGTACTCATGTCAAAAATGGTTGCCCTTGCCCCAGCTAAGCATTTGAGTAGACTTGTGTTGAACAAAGCTGTTCCCACAGCAATCTGCTATAGATAGATGAAAACCTACCTTTAAAGCCTTTGACTTATAAAAACAGCTTTTAGGTTCTCAAAATTATGGAGAAAGAGCACCTCATGTCACATTGGCTTCTTGAAAGCATGGCCTCAAAGTTTAAACACAGATTTCATTGTATTTTTCAAAAC
>NW_015170900.1:44018-48689 GCF_001447785.1 Gekko japonicus | reverse complement strand
CAGGAATAAATGGCTATTGTGGGGAAAAAACCCAGAGTTTTCTAAAGTGTAGTTCCATTTTCTTGTTCCATTTTATAGTTCAAAATTTACTGCAGATCTTAAGTACATAGGAACAGAAAACATTCTGCTGCTTTGGGGGGGGGGGATGTTATTTTTAGTAGTATTTTGTGGCCAAAGCATATAGAAACCATATGTATCAACTCCAAGAGTTAATGCTGGTATTTTAAATTAGTAAACAGCTAATAAAAATTGTGATGGCTAATTCTAAATATTACAATGTTAAATGTTGTGTAACATTATATAGAAATGAAGTATGAAGTGTATAAGGTATCTTTAATCTCAGTATTATGCATGTATATATTCTTTTTCTGAGATTTTCACTGGTTTGGGGGCACAAAGCTTGGTTGATTTGTTTTTCACAAGGAACTAATGAACTTTTTACAAAATCTTCAACTTCAAATGCATGATACTCTGATTTAATATGTAGATGGATGGCTCTCATTCAGCGTTCTGCACATCAGATTTTGTCTTTGTTTACACTGTAATGGACTTCCAGGCAGTATTTCAACCCATTTCTGAGGGAGAATTTCAGAATGCATGGCTTAGAACTTATAAAATCACACATACATAAACAACTATACTATATGTATGCCACATATATAGTACTTCCTGGGCAGTTCCATTTTAGACTGCAGGAGGAGGAGAAGTCACATATTTATGCTTGGGTCATGAGGAAGTGATCAAACAAAGCCTGCAGTCTAAAATAATACATTTTATGATGTGTGCTTTCTCTATATATTTCAATTAGCTTGAAATGAACAGTAATTCTAAAGTAAGTCCCTGTAGAACTGATTTGGAATGAGAACTTCCTGGTGGTCCCTGGCCCGAGAAAAGTCCAGCTGTCCCCACCTGGTGGAATGCTCTGTTGGAAGACATCCATGCCCTACGGGAGTTGCTCTGCTGGAAGACATCCATGCCCTACGGGAGTTGTAACCTTTCCACAGGGCATGTAAGGCATAGATGTTCTGCTGGGCCTTCAGCTGAGGACAGTGGCGGGGCACCCTTTGGCACTCTCATACATCCCTTGTAACCCCTCCCCCCAGGGAGGATGGGGAGCTGGATTTTTTTCTGCCATCCTGTATATTGTATGTATACTGTTTTATCTATTGATATTTATTGGTTTGTTTTAGCTTAGTTTTAAATTATGATTTTTTAATATTATTTTGTTGTAAACCTCCCTGAGCCCTTCTTGTAGGGAAGGGCGGCCTAGCGAATCCAATTAAATCAATCAATCAATCAATCAATCAAATGTGCATGGGACAAATTACCTATCTTGAATGAGTTTACTAGTATCCAGGATAGATTCAAGAATCCCATAACTGATGTAACTTAACGGGAATCAGGATATGCGCAGTACTGGGATGCAACTGACAGATATGAGTGTGGGGGGAAAAGGGCTAGGTAGGCACAAATTAGAATACCATTGAAAGTTATACATTTTTAATGAAACAAAAGGACTGGGACTAGGGATGGGCACGAACCTGAAAAATTGAGTTTCATGGTAGTTCGTGGCTCCCATGAACCATGGTTAGCAAACCTCCGTGAACTTTTCAATTTACCAAACTGGTTCAGGTTTGTGAGGTGCATTCAGCTCCCAAGCGAGGTGGAGCAAAAGGAATAATTGAACTGGCTTGCATCTAATAGATGAATGTCAGTTTGGTGATGTCTTTCACTCCCCCCCTCCATGGAAGCCCTATCAGAAAGCATTTAAATGCCTTGAGCTCACTCATGTTGCGCCATGACTGTGGCATGACATGCCTTCTGAGCTTACTGGTGAGTCATGCTTAGTCCTGACCATTGCTTTGGGCACTAGCATGTCTGGCCCACAAACCCTCTTACAAACCAAACAAACCACCACAAAAACCATGGCATTTCATGGGCAGTTCGTGAACTGTGCAATTGTATGAATCGCAATTTGTGATCACATGAAACAATCTGGTTAGTCACAAAATTTGGTTCATGTCCATCCCTATCTAGGACTCCTGCAGAGAGAGAAGTCCTAGCCTTTAATATTCATTTAGCAAAATGTATTTTGGAAACAGAGAGGCATTTTCAAATGCTTTCAACTTGTATTTCTGTTTTGAAAATTCCTGAAGTGGAAATGTTTTGCATAGTTTCTGGGAAATGAAGGCTTTGGGTAAATGAGCTGTTATCCAGGACCACCAGATAAGCACAAAAGTTGAACGGAAAGAGCCTAAAATAATAAACAGAAGAGTAGATTTGGATGAAAATCTAGAAGTGCCAGAGACATAAAAATACTATTTGTGCCCAATATCCTGACTATTAACCTCTAAACCCAGAAAGGTTTATTTAGTGGAGAGACAATATGAATGAGAAAATATGTCTGTCTATGCTGTTGATTGTCTGCACCTGTTTTCTATCAAACACTGTAGGAGGAGAAGGAATTTTCACAAGCATGTTTTCCTTTCATATAATCTGAACATAATCTTAATATTCTTTAGGGGTAAAATCCCATAAACCACAGGAGAAAACATTTCCCCTTTCATTCTTTCCTCTGAACACTCTATTATACACAAAGTGCTGGCAAGAGACGATATGCTAAGGCTTGTGGCCAATTTCCCCCCCAAATTTCTTTGAATAAACAGTGTTTTTGCTCAGCATTGGATTGCGGACTAAACCCACCACATCTCAGGAAGCAAGAGCTGATAAAGTTTTCACAGGCTGGGGGAAAGGAGTGAAACAGAGAAGAAAAGGCTTCAGAGAATCACACCTGCCAAGTGTCAGCTTGCTCTTCTACTGTACGCCTGCAGATGTGTCTGGCTGGGGAGCCCTGGTGATCACATGGACCTCAGGCAGTACCCTCCCTCCTTCCAACTCACTCTCACTTCATTACTTGCAACTTTTGAAAACTAGTCCAATGCAGAAGCTCTTATCCCAGACGGTGCTCTTTATCCTGGGAATTTACTAGCTGCCAAGATTTCTGTTTTTCTTCTTCGTTGAACCTAAATTGGATATTACTCACAAAGGAGCTTTTTTCCTTTCTTTTTCTTTTTTAAAAATGATTCCACTCTGCAAGAAATCTCAGCTCTTTCTTGTGCTCTCAGTTTTTGTTCTGGCACTGTTGGGGGATACAACATGGGGTCTACCCATGGAAGATCAGGATTACTACCTACAGGAAATCATCAACAGGGAACATTATTATTCCTTTCCAGATCCTGATGGTGAATTTTCACCATTCACAGAACAGCCAAAAGAAGAAGAAACAGAGCTCCCTGCAGAGACAGAAGAGCCCCCATGGTTTAGACCAGCCAAGAAGGAGTTAAAATCAAAGAAAGCCAACAGAAAAGATAAATCTACTCTCGAGACACCACCAGGTAACTTTTCTCTTTCACATACAAAGGCTGAGATTTCAGATGGATCTCACAGGGATTTTTCCCTTCATACATCATAAGTATAAAAGCAGGTAGAGTGACCATGTTAATTGGAAACTCTAATTTTAACTTCAGTCTTCATAGATTTTGGAAGAATCAAAATGTGTCAGACTTCCCGTCCCATCTTCATCTAGATGCAATCTAGAAGTTTTCTTACTCAAACACACAACTAGTGCACAGATTCCACCCCTTCATAATTATATAGGTTAATTGAAAGAAAGTTATATTATAATGAAACATAGAAATGAAGTGCCTTTGGGACTCAAAGTCTATGAGTTTACTAGTATCCAGGATAGATTCAAGAATCCCATAACTGATGTAACTTAACGGGAATCAGGATATGCGCAGTACTGGGATGCAACTGACAGATATGAGTGTGGGGGGAAAAGGGCTAGGTAGGCACAAATTAGAATACCATTGAAAGTTATACATTTTTAATGAAACAAAAGGACTACGACTAGGGATGGGAACAAACCTGAAAAATGGAGTTTCATGGTGGTTTGTGGCTCCCATGAACCATGGTTAGTAAACCTCCATGAACTTTTCAATTTACCAAACTGGTTCAGGTTTGTGAGGTGATTCAGCTCCCAAGTGAGGTGGAGCAAAAGGAATCATTGAACTGGCTTGCATCTAATAGATGAATGTCAGTTTTGTGATGTCTTTCACCCCCCCCCCCCCATGGAAGCCCTATCAGAAGGCATTTAAATGCCTTGAGCTCACTCATGTTGCGCCATGACTGTGGCATGACATGCCTTCTGAGCTTACTGGTGAGTCATGCTTAGTCCTGACCATTGCTTTGGGCACTAGCATGTCTGGCCCACAAACCCTCTTACAAACCAAACAAACCACCACAAAAACCATGGCATTTCATGGGCAGTTCGTGAACTGTGCAATTGTATGAATCGCAATTTGTGATCACATGAAACAATCTGGTTAGTCACAAAATTTGGTTCATGTCCATCCCTATCTAGGACTCCTGCAGAGAGAGAAGTCCTAGCCTTTAATATTCATTTAGCAAAATGTATTTTGGAAACAGAGAGGCATTTTCAAATGCTTTCAACTTGTATTTCTGTTTTGAAAATTCCTGAAGTGGAAATGTTTTGCATAGTTTCTGGGAAATGAAGGCTTTGGGTAAATGAGCTGTTATCCAGGACCACCAGATAAGCACAAAAGTTGAACGGAAAGAGCCTAAAATAATAAACAGAAGAGTAGATTTGGA
>NW_015170900.1:24028-38812 GCF_001447785.1 Gekko japonicus | reverse complement strand
TGTTCCCAGCTTTTGAAATGTTGATTTCAAACCTCACATTGAATTTTTAGAACTGTGTATAACCCTTAGGAAGGTAAAGAATATACATATAGCAAGCGCTACATTACACCAGAACTATATCGACTCCTCCAATTTAATGTTTGTTTTGTTTTCATAAATGACCCCCCTCCCCCCCAAAAAAAAAAATCTGGAGGACTTTCTGTTGAATTAGAGGGAAAAACAACAACACATGACTAATTATAACATTAGAGTCATCCCCTGCTTTACTTAATGTGAATTATTACTATTTATTAAATGCTACACTTTCTCCTGTTACATGTCTACCCTGCAGCCATCAAAGTAGTACAGGAGAAGGATTTTCTCAATTTGCCTGCCCTTGAAACATGGCCATAATACTCTGCAACTAGATTTGGATGCAGTCTCATCATATGATGTGTAACCATACT
The DNA here is from genome assembly GCF_001447785.1 of Gekko japonicus. Taxonomy (NCBI): domain Eukaryota; kingdom Metazoa; phylum Chordata; class Lepidosauria; order Squamata; family Gekkonidae; genus Gekko; species Gekko japonicus. The sequence continues at coordinate 38,366 of NW_015170900.1, read as the reverse complement.
ATGTCCTTCTGCCCCAAGGAATGCCTTGCATGCAGGTCAAGTGTTTTGGACATGGCCATCATCTCATTTTGTTTGGCTCTGATTTAGAAAGGCATAAAAGTGTTTAGGATTGCACTGCTAGAAAGCTAAAGATTAATTGAACATATGAATCTGCTTTACTCCAACTAGGGCCACTGGTCCCCCATCTATTCTGCCTCAGTGTGGAAGACATCCCACAGATTGAACATGGTTGCCTTCATCTGAAGCATGTGCTCTATCACTGAGCTACAGCCTTTCCCCAAAGTTTCCTGGTAAATGATTGCAGGCATGAAGGAAAATGTGATGTTTACCCCTATTGCAGATATGCCCTTTTGAGGGTATTATGCATTGGGGATCTACTCTGGAGAGGTGCGAAAGAAGTGGGGTGTATGTCATTTTAAAAAGGCAAGTATGGTTCTTTAACAATGAAAATAAAGCTAGTCAAAGCATTTCAGGAAATCCGAAAAAGCAGCATCACCAGCCTTTTTTGCCAGTCTGCAATATTCTAGGACAGTATCTTAAGTGCTGCAGCTTCATTGTATTTAGACAGTCAATCAATCTCAAATACCTTTTCCAAGGATCCACCATGGTCCAAAAACACACGGCCATTTGTAATATTTTTTGATGGAACCAACAAAGGAGAATCTTTTAGAGGCTTTGGGCTGCAGCTTTGATGTAAATTTATTTATTTATTTATTGGATTTCTACCCCACCCTTCCCACTGGGGCTGCAGGATTGTGTGTATTATTTAAACTTCCTTCCCCTTCATTGAGATCGATACAAGAATCAAGGCCATTAACAGGAAGCATGGGAATCGGTTACTCGGTGGCGAGGTGAGTTACATAGGTCGAGCTGGCTCCAGCCAGGCAACTGCCCTGTTTCAGACAATTCTCCAGCAAAGGCCAATGAGCTAGTCATTCAGTCTGATGGTGAATCCATTTCAGAGTGCAACTCTCTTCCTTCATATAACTGGGGTAAAATTGTTATGGATCATACCCTGCCTGGCTTGCTTGTAACCCACTGAGATCACCCAAAAAGAAAATGAGTCAAGATGACCATTACCTGTGGGCCGCTGAAATCCATGCTTTGAAAAAATCAAGAAAATCCCAGGGCCATCACAGAGAAACCCTCCCTGAGTTAAATAACAAGAGACAGAGTCCTCTCCTTTAATAGATTTATAGTAGCCCCACAGTGACCTCCAGTGTTGCAATTTCTATCCATTCTCTTAACTCCATATGATCAAAAGCCCATGAAAATGGGGTTAAAAGAAGGACTGACAGATTAATCAAATCAGGCTAGTTTTTCCTAACATCTCTCCCCACTACCCTACCGAACTTGAGCCAAAAAGACTATGCTCTGACATCCAGCCAGGATTCTTTATCCCTCCTTGTCTACCAGTTGTATTCTGTCTCCCTCCTGGAACCTTTCTCCCTATTCAGTCCCGAGCTTGATTTACAATGCAGTCCTAATAATATGTCCCTAATATCTGAAGAAGTGAGCAGTGACTAACAAAAGTTCATATCCTGCCACAAATTTTGTTAGTCTTTAAGGTGTTACTGAACTCTTGCTCTTTTTTTTTTGCTGATACGTACAGACTAACACAGATGCCCATCTTGATCTACTATCCTGGGAGTAAGCCCTATTGAGTAGACTTGGATTCTGATAGTTTCAGAGGGTTCTGCAGTAGAACAGCTAGATTCGAGTCCAGTAGCCCCTTAGGGACCAACAAGGATTTAGGGGTATAAACTTTCAAGAGTCAATGCTCCTTTCATCAAATACAAGTTGGAATGGAGATCTCATTATAACCCAATCGGAAGGTGGGAGGGATACTGCAGTGAAGGAACTCAGGATGCAGATGTACGATACACACTGTAATCAGCTTGATTAGAGCAGAAAGGAAATGCTTAGGAGCAGAAAATTAGCACCTGCAGTGAGATAAGAATCCTGTCCCTGTTCAGCCCCCCCCCCGGGGGTCGGTCCATTGTTCTGAATTTGTGAAACAACTCAAATTCAGCAATCTTACATTGTAATCTCCCCTTGAAGCTTTCTCTGTTTGATGACTGCCACTCTTAGATCAGGATTAAAATGTTCTCCCACTGTTTTTTTGTTTTTTTTTAGTGTTGTGGGTTTTTAAAAACTGTGTTTCTGATCCTTTTGCACATATGTTCCAAGAGAAGAGAAATGATCGACAATCTTGAGGCACATGTGAAAACAATAGATTCTTTTGAATTCCAGATTATTAAACTCTGGATTACAGAGATTCAGAGCAGCCAGATTTACTTTAAAATATAAATATATGCTAATTTACTCAGAGGTAAGTCCCACTAAATTGAAAACTGCTCATAGGACTATAGGACATTGTCTCCAAATGTTGTGACACCTCGGGCTATGAATCACACACCTAGACTGGACCTCTATGGCAGTCAATTATATCTCAAATTAGTGACAATCATGATTTAAGTTTTCACTTTGGTTACATTCTAGCCATAATAATTCAAAGACAGACTGTGTCTTTGTTTGGTGTTCCAGATGGAATTTAAACTAATTCTCTGGTTGTGTTTGGCAAAGAAAATAGGAAGCCTGCCATGTTATTCTCTGTGCCAGTCATGGAAGTGAGTTTTCAGCTCACAACAGCTTGTTCTGATTTCAGACCTTCATTAATGCTGCTCCTTGAGCATTTAGCAGACAGTAGCTTCATCTTCAGTGTTATGCCATACATGTAGGAATAACTAGTTTATCAGGCCATGAACTTTCATATGAAATTGCCCATGCTATCAGTTTCATGAAGTGTCTGAAGAAGCAGACACCAAAGCATGGCACTTCAAGCATTCTTTAAATACTTGTTGCTATAAATAAATCTGAGGGCTGAAATTAGTTCTTCTTGGAAAATGCAACCTGATGTTAAAATAACTTAACGTCTGAAGCATGGAATTTGGAATCTGTAGAGACTACAAAACATAGACATGTTACTTTGTCTGTGGTAAGGATTATTTTATTTTCTTAGAAATACACAGTCATCTGTTAAAAATATCTCAAGGGTTAAGTATTAGCGGGGCTGTTGTTTGATTAGTGCCTTGGTGCCTGTAAGCACTCTGATTTTGAAACAGGAATAGATCCTGTTCTTGTGAAACAGGAAAATCCAATCCCAGGCTGCCAGCAGAAAATGATAGCAGAGGAGCATGGAGTTTTGTATTTTCCTTGAAACAGGAAAATCCAATCCCAGGCTGCCTAGCAGAAAATGATAGCAGAGGAGCATGGACTTTTGTATTTTCCTGACCCTTACAGCTCAGAAATCAGAGAGAACCTCAAATTTTATGTTCCACAGCAGTAATGACGTATCTGAGCACTCTTAGGAGTTACAGAGTTCATTAATTTAATTTAATCTCTAGACAAGAAGAGACATAGCAATACTCCTGGCCCTAGCAAGCCTTCCCTTTCAGAACTTTTTGCACTTAGAAAGTTTGTTGATGGAACTGGCACTGGAGGGGGAAGAATGACTAATCTATTCATTTTTTTAAAGCTACTTGTAAGGGCTTGACTAGGGTTTCTTGAACACTTTCAAGGAAAACTAGCACCAAGTGAAGGGAAATCAAAGTAAAACAAGGAAAGGGCATGGGGAGAGGCTGTGGCTCAGTGGTAGAGCTTTTGCTTGGTGTGCAGGAGGTCCAGATTTAATTTCTGGCTCCTCCAGTCAGGTAGCAGGTGATGTGAAAGTCCTTTGTTTGAGAACCTGGACAGCTGCTGCCTGTCTGAGTAGACAGTACTGGCATCAATGGATCAACAGTCTGATTCAGTACAAAGTAGCCTCAGTTTTTGGGTTTTTTTTACAAAGTTTATCAGATTTTTATCCCACCCCTTCACCAGAATGGGGCTTGGGGTGGTTATCAGTCCAGTAACAATAACAAAAATAAAGCCACAATTTCAATGTACTCCAGTTATAAACTCAGAACACAGCAAATTAACACTTTTGACATTAAAAAAATCAGCAGTATTGATTATAGCGTCCACCAAAATTACATTACTGGAATGCCTGGTGGAAAAATTCTGTCTTACATGCCCTGCGGAAAGCAGACAAGTTTTGCAGGGCATGAGGCTCCTCAGACAAAGCATTCCACCATGTCGGGGATACAATAGGAAAGGCCCTTGTTCTTGTCCAGTTTGGTGTAGTGGTTAAGTGTGCGGACTCTAATCTGGGAGAACCGGGTTTGATTCTTCACTCCTCCACTTGCACCTGGCTGGATGACCTTGGGCAAGCCATGGTTCTGATAAGAGCCGTTCTTGAAAAGAGCAGTTTCTGTCAAGAGCTCTCTCAGCCCCACCTACCTCACAGGGTGTCTGTTGTGGGGAGGGGAATGGAAAGGAGTCGTAAGCTGCTCTGAGACACCTTTGTGTAGTGAAGGGCGGGGTATAAATCCAATCTCTTCTTCTTCTTCTTCTTCTTCTTCTTCTTCTTCTTCTTCTTCTTCTTCTTCTTCTTCTTCTTCTTCTTCTTCTTCTTCTTCTTCTTCTTCTTGTCACACTCAAATGGGCAAATCAAGAACCAGGCACCACTGAAAGCCCTCATGTGGCAGAATGAAGACACTGCGAGGGGTCATAATGGGAGAGGCAGTCTGTCAAGGAGTCCAAGCCTGAACCCTGTGGGTTCCCAGGGCTAGTGTACACAAGAAACCAGACCTTTATAAAATATACAAAGTGTATTAAATACTTTCTGAAATAGTTTTGTTTCTAGGCAACACAACACTCTAAAAACCCTGCAGCAAAGAAAAACAAGAAAAGCTAATTTTTACTATTTAACACATTTATACCTTTATTAAATGGCACAAACTTAAGAGTCCCAAAAAGTCAAAGGCCATGGCTTAAGCCTTCTCTATGTAGCTGCCCATTGCAATGTTAGCATATCATAGTCCAGGCCTCACTCCACCAGAATCATCGTTAGCGTTCTTCTCTCAGACTCTTAGCTTAATTATAGTCTCGAGCCAATGGGCATCAGGTGATGGTGGCAATCCAATCAGGACACATTTTCGCTAGAATCCTCTAGAAGGTTACATCATCACTCCTGTCTCCTGTTCCCCCCCCCATCCTGTAGGCCACAGGTGCTCAAGAAGAGCCAATTATCACATTCCTAATTCTGGCCTTGAAGATAAAGACCATGTAGGCTTAGAGGCCCAATTACAAATACCTGCAAGATGGAATAAGCTTGTTAGTACTCACATTAACCCTTGGGAGGAATCAGGGGTGCTTTGCCTCACACGGTCCTTTAGGTATGGTCCCAGATCATTTAGGGCTTTAAAGGTTAATACCAGCACCTTCAATTTGACCCAGAAACCAACTGGAAGCCAGTGCAGTTGCTGCAAAATGGGCTTGATTTTATTTATTTATTTATTTATTTATTTATTTTGGTTTGTATCCCGCTCACCCCCTTAGGGCTCTGAGTGGCTTACATGTTTCAATTTAACACAAATTCTAGCCTAGGGGTACATACATATAGGGAAAGTGACAAGCCTACCAGGCACCCCTTTTTTGTAGCGGATCTTCGTTGTTGTCTTTTTCTTGCGGGAGATAGTCCGGCAGCATCCTTTCTGGCGCTGGTCTTTGAAGTTACGTCTTCTGTTCCCACCTTCCGGCTGTTGCGATTCCTTTTCCGGGCCTGGGCCACTCGCACTTCTGCACATGCTCGCTGCGGCCTCTGTCCAGACTAGGCTCCGGCCTGTTGCGACGCTCCGCCTCTGCGCTTGTGGGTCCGGCCTCCTTCGCTCGCTTTTTGCCTCAACAGCCGCCGCCATACTTCTCCGCCGCTCATCACTCACCGCTGTCGCCACTACACAAGGGACGGGTGCCCCTGCTCTAATAGCAGGTACCCATTTGTCTAGTCGCCCTTTAACGGGCTTTCGAGCCGCTGGGTGGGCGGGAGCTGGAACAAGGGCCGAGAGCTCACCCCGGCCACGGTGGGGCTCGAACAGCCGGAGCTGTTCGGCCAGATGTTAATGCAGGCTTCAATTACTGTCTGCGCCACCGCTCCCTTGATAAGTGCATGCCATAGAGCAGGGGTCATTTGGGGGGGATGCGGGGGGACGCCATCCCCCCGGGTGAGGTGCGGGAGGGCGGGGCCTGGAGCTCCCTGCTGGTGCCCGCTGGAGGTCGCTGCCGGCTGTGGGGAGGACACACTTCCGGTGATGTCAGGGGGTGTGGCATATGCTAATGAGTTATGCTAATGAGTCCCCCTAGCTCTTTTTCTACGAAATGACCCCTGCCATAGAGAATTGGTCAACAGCATTGCAGCTGCATTCTGAACGACCTTTGTGTGTTCATTTGAGAGTTTGCCCATCACCATGACACTCAAAACTAGACAACTAACAACTTTCTTGTAAACCCCAATCACCATTTGATGTTTAGAGAAAGTCAACAGGAAGAGTGACACTGTTGAACCTGTCAGGATCTATGGAAATGTGGACTAAATATTTGATATTTTCTGTGCTGTAATACAGTAGGGATTACCTGGCTGGCGCAGGTTGCTGCCGATAGGATCAAAGAACACAGAATTCAAAGACTCCCAGTTATTTTACAGGATTCTTACAAGCCCCTCAGAACTATCAATCTGAGCTGCTTCCCCCCCCTCCCCATTTGGTAGCTGCTAGAATTTCCTTGAGCCTCTCTGGAAATCTCTGTAATGCCTGACTCTCTTGTTGTTGTTTTTAAATAAAAGATAAGACTCTTAATATTTAAGGAATTCTATGTAGAATGATGTTAAAGTTGAAATTTAGAGATAGATTTCATGTCACCCAACTGATTTCCTTCACACTTTCTCCTTAATTCTCAGTTTTCATTCATTGAGTATGTTGCATTGCCAAGTCATGACAGGCAATTGGAGTGTTGTGATATTTGTCTGAGCAGTCATTTGCAAGTTTTGAGAGTGTAAAACACAAGAGGACATGTTGTCCAATAGTTACCAGGTCGTGTGGACATGTACATGCTTCACTGCTTTCTGAAATTATGGTTGAAGGATCAAAAGCAAATCTGCTAGGTTTGTGCAGTACTGCAATACAAGTTCAGTTGTTGGGTGTGTGCAAAAAAATCAGTAGGTTCGGGTATATTGAATCTGGAAAATATCAGTATTTTCTGATTTTCTCAAATCCCAATATCAGTATGGCTTTGGGACCGGGAATTTTTTGGAAAACCTGATTTTCTTTTGACTGCATATTGTCCCCATAGGGTATAATCGATCTGGGGGTATCTGGGGCTGGGGGGGGGCTATTTTTTGAGGTAGAGGCACCAAATTTGCAGCATAGCTGCTGGCAGTGAAGCTTGGAGGAGTAGGCAATTAAAGAGACTGTTGTCTCTTTAAATGCCTACCACCTTCTTTCACTTAACATAAGAATAAATCTCCCAATATCACCTTTTATGTCCCCAATAGATGCTTATCATGACAAAACTGAGAGAGAAAAATGACTTTATAACATATCAAGATATGATCGCTAAACATGGGAAAATAAATCTTGGCAGTATTTAATGAAGAAGGAAAAGAGATACAATGGTTAACATATCTTCAACTTTCATTGAGGCTTAAAAAAGATAAACATCGAGAAGGAGCTACATTAAGAAAGCTAACTCAATTTGAAAGGATAATATTGAATAAAACTCCTTTTACAATATGATATAGAAACAGAACAAGTCAAGACATGTATGTTGAAATGGTCACAAAACTTTGGCAAGGAGATTTTATTCCAGCAATAGGAAAAGTTATGGATGAAAGATATAACCTTCACAGTGAGTCAAGCACTTGAGAGAACTGGTATAAAATGTTTTAACACTGATAAATGTAAAGGTGAAGGTTTCCCTTGCTCAAAAACTAGTCGAATCCGACTCTAGGGGGTGGTGCTCATCTCCATTTCCAAGCTGAAGAGCCAGCGTTGTCCGAAGATCCTTTCATGGTCATGTGGCTGGCATGACTAAATGCCAAGTCACACAGAACACTGTTACCTTCCCATCTAAGTGGTACTTAATTATCTAATTGCAATTTCTTCCTTTCAGACTGCAAGTTTGGCAGGGAGTTTGGGCCAGTGACGGGAGCTCAGTCCATCACATGGCACTAGGGTCTCGAACTGCTGAACTACGGACCTTCTGGTCTGCAGCTCAGCATCTTAACCTCTAAGCCACCACAGCCCTAATGCTGCTACATTACCCCATAAAGGATTGTGTTGGAAGTGTAAAGAGATGGTACATGGAAGTGTAAAGAGACAAAAAACCTAGCAAATACTGGACAGAAATACATACTGAAATTCAAAAAAATGTGAATATTAAATTTGTTACATCACCAGAGATAATGCTATTAAGAATCTTACCAGTGAATGTGGATAGAACAATGCATGAACTGTTCAGGTAGATGCTAATGGCAGCAAGAGTAGTATTTGCAGCCAAGTGGAAAATTGAAGGTTGCCCAACTCTTGAGAACTGAGTAGACAAGATGTAAGATTACGCAGTTATGGCAAAACTGACAAACTGCATTAACCAAAGACCACAGTCTCTTAAATGCCTAGTATTTTCACCAAGCATGGTGGTGGTGCCACAACTCAGCAATTGAACTCAGAAGGCATGTGCTGCCTGAGTTCACTCTTTGAGTTGTGCCATGGCGGTGGTGGCAGGGCTTGGAGGCAGGCCCGTAGCTACCATGGGCCCCAGCCCCCTAGTGGTTTTTATGGCTCCTCCCTGATCCATGGCTCTCCCCCCCCGGGCCACCTCACCACAATTGTCTGTCGGCAGGGAGGATGAGGACAGCACAAATAGTAGCAGCGGCAGCAGTGAGGCTGGGCTTAAGAGAGCAGCCCAGGCAGGCGGCAAGCATGAATGGCACAAGGAGAAGCCTCCATCTCGGGCCGCCCACCACCAGCAGGTAAATCCAGTCAGGCCAGGCAAGGAGGCAAGCCACCTCCTCTTGCCCCTGGCAGGCATGCCTGGCTGCACTCCATTGTGCCAACAAGCTCACATGCAGTGGCTCTGTGGCCAGCCTGGCCACTGTGTTCCTCACCTCTTCCAGCCCCGGGAGGGAGCCAAGGGTGGACATCAGGCTGACTCTTGTGCTGCACTATGGGAAGAGGAACTGGGGCTCCTCAGGGGGAGCCAGATGCTCTGCTGGGAAGGCCTGCCCTTGCTGAGGGGGTGGTGGAGGAGGGACGCTATGGCCACCGGGCATTACCTCCCCTTGCCCTGGAGCCTGGGGGGTGCAGGGCTGCCTTTGGAGTTCTACAGTAGGAGTTCCAGTAGGATATGAGCTTTCAAGAGTCAAAGCTCCCTTTGTCAGCTGTATATATAGACAGGGTATGCTGATACTAAAGTTTTGGGAACATGTAGTGAGTGCCACCACAAAATGCCTGCCATGAGGGCTGTGTCCAATCACAAAATCTTTGGAGGTACTACAAAATATTAGAACATTTTAAGGCAAGCATGCTACTACCTGAAGACAGCTTCATCCTTGGGGAGGGGAGATCAGGTAGGCTGCCTTGACCTTCTTTGCTATGCTCCCCCCCCTTTGTCACCATCATGACTACAAGAGCTCCACCTGAGGCAGGCCGGAGATGCTCTTTCCCCCTGCTAGTCTCTATGGTCTTTATAACAGAGAATATGAAAAGAAAATCCTGCTCAATGATGGCCATTCCCCCCCACACACCTCAATTTGTCAGGGGTGGTAGAATGAGCAGGGCTATTTTGGGGCAGGAACGCACAGGAACAGAGTTCCAGCTGGCTCCCAAGTTGGCCACACCCAGCCGGAACTCATTAGCATAATAGGCCACACTCAACAGCAGAAACTCATTAGGATTGACTACAATTAGTGGTATGTGGCCTAACATGCAAAAAGCCCTGGGTTTTGACAACAAACAAGGTGAAGAGAATAAGAAGCAATAGGTGGGTGTGGCTGGATGACCACACTTCTGGTAACATGGGGGTGTGGCCTAATATGCGAAAGAGCTGTGCTGTCAGGGTGTGGCCTAATATACTAATGAGTTCCTGCTGTTGGGTATGAGTTCCTGCTGGGCTTTTTCTACAAAAAAAGCCCTGAGAATGAGACTGGTATGGACAATTGCCCATTAAGGGTGGGCAAATGGGAAGCCTATCCAAGGAGTTTGGGTATATGGCTTGCACATCATCGATTTTATCCACACAAAAACTTTGTACGGCAGCTCAGTCTGAGTGACTAGGCCATGCTTAGTCAGTGAGCTTCCTGGCTGAGTGGTGATTTGAACCTGAGTCTCTCTACTCTGGCTCATGTTTTTTGTTCTCTCCACTATCATCTTGTGAGTTGCACATAAGTATTGCAGCATCATGTGAAATCCACTTTCTCAATGCTGCTCCAGCAATTGCACTAAAAGCAGGAAACAGGCCATGAAGAAATAGTGATAGACCAATGGCTTTCACTTGACTTTCTGCACAATGCTCAAAGCCACTGAATCATAATGAAGCTCATCCATTAGAACAGTGGTCTTCAGTGTGATGCCAATGGGCACCATGTTCCCCAGTGATGTGTTTCCTGGTGCCCATTTACTTCTTCCCCAAAGGGCCAATCCATTGTGATTGCTTGACACAATAAGCAGTTCTAATTCTTCCTGAAAATGGTGGAACTAAAGGGGTGCTTAAATCTCATGATATTTAATGGGACTTAAAGCATGTGCTTTTTCTGAAGTACACCCAATGTTTCATATAACTTTGTAGCATTTGAAAAGAAGTAGGAATAATGAGTTTACTTTTTTGGAACAACACAGAGAAATTAAAATGGGATACTGTTTTCTTTTTTGAGTTATAATTACTGATTTTATCATCACATTTGAGAGTTTGTGTTTGGGGAAAATAATACACAGTGTTTTTTAATTATTATTCCTACAGCTAAAAATGGCAACAGGAAGGGTGAGAAAAACAAGAAAGGCATTGAAAGGGCACCAGATGGCGACTATGAAAGACAAAATGCGTACGAAGACCACCGAGAAAGTAAGCCAGAATGTCTTGAGATGCCTTTATATTTCTTCTTTGGTGAATATTTTCTCAGGAAAAATAACAATTAAATGAAAAGGGGCCTTGCAAACAGTGTTCTGTATATTATAAATCATTCTGTTGGTTCCATGTGTGTGTACTGAAATCCACTGCTCATTGGTTGCTTTTCATATGCCATGCTAGAAATTCGAGGCTACTTCTGAGTGTGTGTGTGTGTGTTGATCTGGTCTCCTTGTTTGTATATAGGGTGAATTTGATCAGTTATTTTATTTATTTATTTATTTCACTTTTACCCCGCCCTCCCCACCAGGCAGGCTCAGGACGGCTTCCAAAAACTGACAAGCAGTATACATACACAATAAAATATAAATACAAGGCATCAGTTAAAACACAACCAATTAGATGGCGATAAAGTTATGGATTACCATTGTTCCAATTTATCTCATACAAGACACAATCTTAAACATATCTACTCAGAAGTAAGTCCCATTTTATTCAGTTGGACTTACTCCCAGTAAAGTGTTCTTCAGGTTGCAACTTGCAGCTACAAAGCAGAGGGGTGATTGTGTCTTGTTCCTAAAGCTTATACAGACTTAGGTAGGTAGAATTCTGGGCCATATCACATTGTATTACAAGATGAGGGAAGTGGAATCATATTTTGCAACAAAGTAAAAAAGCTCCCTGCATGTAGGAAACTAGCATAACTGGCAGGAGCACTATTTAATCTGATCTTTAACATTAGTTCATCCATTTTCTCCTTTGAATCCAGTAAAAAAGGGGTGGACACAAATTTTCTTGTTTGGAAGTCCTGGAACACATGCATAAAAAGAAATTCATGTAACAGGCAAAGTAGAACAAGGGTTGTAGATAGCTGTGAAATTCCCAGCTATGCAAACAAACAAAAAACCAAACCAACAACTCGAATTCCTCTTTTAAATTCCAAAGGAAAACTCCCCAACATAGGATTATATAGTCTGAGCATGTGTCTGGGAAGCATTGCAGACTGATACGGTTGCAAAGACAACTGAAATAGCACCTGAAATACTGAAAGATTTGAGGTGCCAATCTCGCTATGCTGAGGGGCCTTGCTGCACAGCACAGCAATAATGGTCAGCAATCAGGCATCAAGTGGACTACCCGATGCTTGGCTGAGAGTGCTTAGTGAGTGTGCTGTATGAGTGAGAGTGCTGTATGAGAGCTGTGCACCGCAGTATATAGTTGTAACCTCTTTGCTGGACAAGAATGACAATGGTGGCATATAAGGCGGGAGAGGGGAGAAAGTAGGGTTGTGGGAAGAGGAAGAACCCAGGATTCCCCAGAGGATTAATTTTTTTATTGTTCATTATACAAGTGTATAAAACAGCTGTTCCTTACCCCTTTCAGAATGAACATTTCTGAAAGAGTCGGCATTTTTTTTAGATATCAGGGCTGTGAACTTTGCTGCTGTAGACAAATTATCCCCCCCATGCCGCTTAATTGTTCAAAACAGCTGGATTCCTGCAGCCACTGGAAAAATAAGCAAGAAGACTTCTTTCACTTGTATTTTAGTTCTACCAAATCTATAATCTTTAAAATAAATGACACTAGCTTTACTGTTTCATTTGAAAGCCATGCATGTTGCATAACTCTGGAATAATGTAATTTAAGTGCCATGAAACAGATGAAATGAATCATCAGGGAACTGTAAGCCATGTTAGACCAATGACAAACTATTCCCCCAGATGTTGCATAACTTTGGAATAATGTAATTTTAGTGCCATGAAACAGATGAAATGAATCATCAGGGAACTGTAAGCCATATTAGACCAATGTCAAACTATTCCCCCAGCGATTTACACTGTACTAAACAAGCACTGCATACTTGTGGGCCTCTGAATATTTCCAGGGAACTGTAGAAACTTCTTTGCATAGCTGTACAACTGCAGTACAAATGGGACAAAAGAGTAATTGAACGTCCTTTTTATTTCAATATTTAAGTGCATAGTGACTTGAGCTGAAAATACACATGATGCAGGAATTTTGTGATTGAAATTCTGAGCATGTCTTTTGTTCTAAAAACAAGCTGCACAGAAGTGAGGGGCAATATGAACTGAGACTATGGCGCTGCTGGGTTTTTCCTCAAAACTCTCCACCCCCCGTACATTTCCCAAGATCTAAGATGTCCCTCATGAATGGCCTTAAGCCCTGAAAGACAAAAAAAATCAGGCACAATATGTGTCTGTTGCAGGGGACATTTATTTTATATTGTTTGGTACACTTAAAAAATTGTCCTAAGCAGAACTAGAACATTCTCCAAAGATTGTAGAAAGATGTGGCTCTTAGGATGACCCTCCTGATCTTACCCTTTCTCCAAGATATTCAGGACATGATACATGATTCTTCCGTCCTCCATTTTGTTCTCCTTATACAATCCTATAAAGTAGGTTGCATTGAGAGCCCAGGATCACTCACCGTGTTTCACAATGAGCAGGATGGTCAAACACCTAGTCCACTACCCTATAATACTGCACCACACAGCTTCTCATATATATCAGAAGTTTTATCAAGGGCCTGGCACTTGAGAAGTATAATAGTTTGTCTGACTATTGGGGAAGCTTGCAAATACCACTTTACCCCAGCTCAGACCATAGGCAGAACTAGGGGTTGGTTTAAGGTGAGAAACAAATCACATAGGCTGGGGAGGGTTTATATGGATTGTATAAAGGGAACTGTTACTAACCTGTAGCTTAATTAGGTTGGGCTAGACAAGGTCAGAGAATGCATACCTTCCCTCGGAGCTCTGTCCTATGGGGTAGCTCAGAGAATCTACAGTTCCCTACATCCCTGAAAACTAGCCACCAGAGTTCTCAAAAGCTTCCTCAAGGGCATTAGTGAGAAGTTGATAGAATTTGGAGAAGATACTTTAAATAACAGGAAATGCCCTAACCTGCCTAAGCATGGTTTATGCCCATTATCACCTCCCAGACCAGTACAGCCACCAGCAAATCTCTGAGATGCTGGCAGCAACCCTGGGACTTACTTTGCTCCAAACATGTCCAGCCATGGACAACCCTTGCTTCTTATCCATCTTCCCATTTTGTTTGCCAGAACACTAACATCTTCACTAGCATCTTGACAGCTTCAAAAGGGAATTAGATAAGCATATGGAGCAGAGGTCCATCAGTGGCTATTAGCCACAAGGTATAGATAGGGGCTCTGGGGCAAGTGATGCTCTGTCTTCCTGGTGCTTGGGGGGGGGGGCAACAATGGGAGGGCTTCTAATGTCCTGGCCCCACTGGTGGACCTCCTGATGGCACTGGTATTTCTGGCCACTGTGTGACACAGAGTGTTGGACTGGATGAGC
>NW_015170900.1:9892-23771 GCF_001447785.1 Gekko japonicus | reverse complement strand
TCGTTTTTAAGGGACCTTCCCCCCCCCCCCCGAACACACACATTTGTGTCAAAAAGGTTGACTATAGAGATCATGGGGTTTGTTGTCTTTTTAACATATTCTAAAGTGAATCAGAAGGCTGCCATCCTTCCACAAATTGGATATCATGCATTTTAACAATCCCCCCACCCCCACTGCTAGTCACAAAGGTGTTGATTGGGAAGGGGAGAGAACTGGTAGAGGAAGGCTTGGAGTGGCAGGGTGTGTCCGAATGTGAGACCCATTTGAGCTGGTAAGCTATTCATGCAATTGCTTCCAGATGGGAGTCAATACATATATTTGTAGATAAATGATTCCAATCCAAAATCAGTCGAACATGTTTAACACCAGCTTTAAAACTAAATAAACTGTGCTTTCAGTTTTTGTAATTTTCAAAGCAAGATGACCATGTTGGTTTGGATCCAGATTACATTTTCCAACAGCAGAATGGAAATTTCTGGCCTCTACCTTTCCACTGCAGTCCCCTGATCCCCACAAAATGTTACTCCTGGGGGACAGGGGAGGGGATCCTGAGGAATGGCCTGTGGGGGATGCTGAACTGGCAAGGGAGAATCATTTGAAACTGCAATTTTAGTCTGCATCCATTCCTGTATTCCTCCAGCCTTAGTTTTTTGCTCTGCAACATTATGTGTTAAGTAATCTCCCTGAACAACTTTGTATCATCCGCAAATTTAGCCACTTCACTGCTTACTTCTTAGCATTTCTATAATGCTTTTGAATATTCATAGCATTCCATGTGTGCTATCCCTTACAACAATATTGAAAGATAGGTCAGTGTTGCAGTTGCATGGCTAGAGCTGTTGAGCAAATTTGCTCTGATACATTGATTGGCTGGCAGAAGAATTTGTGTTGACTGAATACTAAGTGTATTCACCCACAGTTTCTCATGCAAAATGGCACCTTGTCATCAAGGCATGATTACTGCAATGTTCTACACAGGATCCCACTACAAAGTTGTGATGCACCTGTTTTCTACTGCAATCTCTTAAACAAAGTTATCAAACATTTCAAACTCCGGAAGAAACCACAAAAAAGTAGCAGCATCATGCATTCTAGAAGGAACTGTAAGGGAACAGGCTTTCAGACTCTGGAAGGAAGGCTCGCTGAAAAATATCTCTAAAAAATACAGTGAAGAAGAAAAATGAAAACTTTGTTGTCCTTTGCTTTGTTACCCAAATAGGCGGTCTCCTAATTAGTTGGGGGAATTAGCTTAAAGGAGTCAAAACAAGAAGGGGTAACTGGAATTCTCCGCCTATGTTTATAGGATTTTACACTTAAGAGAACTCTCAAAATAAGCCGGGCAAAGGTTCAACTGGAAAGATTTTTATTAAAATGAGAAAGAATAATAAACTACACATGCAATAAGCACATACACAAAGCTAGCTAAGGAAATGCAGGCTAAAAAGCGAAAACCAGTTTCAAGAGAGGGCTATAATTGCCAGTCTCGAAGGTAAGCAGTCCAGGAAGGCAGCATCAAAACAACCAACATTTAATGGAGAGGAAAGAGAGAAGATCCAACCGATCAGGGGTGTGGGAATGGATCCAAGAGAACACACACTGCACTGGTGGCTAGGTACTCTGAATATAGGGTGAAACGAGTCCTCAGGGGCAAGCTGACATGATGCCCCCAAAACAATAACTTGATGGGTTCTCCTAAGTTATGCAAAAGGTGTGAAAGTACCTTGATGACCCAGCAGATACTGGATGGGAAGCTAATGGGTTTGGTAAATAGAACTGAGAGCTGATTAAGTGTCACTTAATTAGGGTAAGTGGGTGCAAAGGAAGTGAAGTTGGACTTGATGAAATTAGTCCAAGGTGAGTCAATAGGTTTTGGGAGATGCATTGTTCTACAGTTTTGCATCTCTCTGGAGCATGGAGGGGACAGTAGACAGTCAGATGCTCTTATTCACCTTCCAAAAATACTTCCCCAGGCTTGTTTCTGACTGGCTTCCATTTTCTGTCATTTTGGGCCTGGCAGTGTCCTGTACTTATGAGTCTTTGAGATGATACTTTAAGTAGGGTGTTTCTAGCTCTCTAAGCTATAAACTGCCACTCTGAAAAAGGAAGGGCTCTGACAGTAGGACAAGGGTTGCATCTTAAAACAGGCAGGCGTGTTGCTTTATGAAGGAAAAGGGAAATAAAGTGGAGTCAAGTGAACTGGAAGTATAAAGCTCTCCTCTGAAATAATGTTTGACAAACACCTCTAAATAAATTTAAGGTCTCTCAGCAAAACTTTTTTAAAAAAATTATCCATGAGAAACCGGATCAGAAGAAGACATTTGGGATTTTTTAGGAGGCATTTCTTTTAGGAGTGAAGAAATCTGAACCACATATGGCTTTTATTATGGACCTGTGGGCTTAGATTTTTAAAAAAGTAATTCAGCTGGCAGGCTACTCATCTTCTACCGAGTCACAAGGAATCCCTGGCTAATGGTATAAAGGAACTGGAAAGGAACTGCCACCTGGAAAGAAGGGGCCATTGGTTTTTAAAAACATTGATTCATTTAAAGGTACCTCTGTTGCAAATAACTGGGTTCTGAGACTGAAGCTGATGCTATACTGGCAAGAAAATGAATATGGCAACCATTTCGTTTACACTCATGGAGTGACTGATATGATAAGTATCAAGTATGTGAGGGAAGTATCAAGCCATAGCCTGTCTCCTGAAAAGCGTTCAATTTCCCCATCCAGTAAGTAAACTTTCCTCTGGTTTTGTTTATGACATCAAGATAACATGCTTGGGATTGCATAAGAGTTGTAAATTCAAAGATGTTGTTCTGCTGAATCAGCAGTTCCAAAGTTCTTAACATTTAATCCACTACTGTCCACCATGTACACAACATTATCATTGAATGCTTCACGTCACAAATTAAAAAATCAGGATATAAAAATGGCCCTCAAGTAAGGCAATTTTATTTAAATAGGCATATTTTATATCCTGTCCTTATATATAATCCTCTTTTGGAGTGGCAAAGTTCTATGCGTGGCAAAATCAGTTGGGTCCCTCATCTGCCAATCATAAGGTGTTGCCTGCATCCCGCCCACAGAACCAGTGCCTACAAAAATTCCCCTCACAACACAGCTTCACCTGAGGAGAGAGGACGCTGTTTGTCTGTGGAAGAGAGAGGATGCCGTTTGCCTCAGGAGAGCCATTTCCCTGAGAAGCCTTTTTTCAGTGGGAGACCCTGCTGGCACAGAGCCTTACAGCAGCGGAGGCCCTGCTCTGGAAGTCAGAGTTTTTGCCTGCCTTCTGGCCCGTCGTCTGCCACCAAAGGTACCAAGCCGCCGTGAAGCTGGCCGGGTCTGGGTGGGCCCACTGCCCCTCCCAGGAGGGCAGTGTGCAGCGCACCTCCCTGGCCATGACGGGAGGTCGACAAGGGCCATGCCAGACTCTGCTTCAGAAGTCGGTGGGGCCTGAGGTGAGTGGTGCGGCTGCAGGGCGCCCGGGCCACCAGTGGGCTGTTTCTGGCCCTGGCCCAAGTGTGCACCACAGCCACTTCCCCGGGACCCCAGTCCGGCCGGCTGGCCCTGCTCCTGCCGGTGCATGACTTGGCCGCCCGGTGAACTGCACCAACATCACTGCTGCCCCCTGCCCTATGCCTTGGTCAGTCCACCCCCATGGCCCTCCACCCTTAAGGGACCCTGTCGGGAGTCAGGACCCACTGCAGCCCGCAAGCTGGTCTGGCCAGAGGTGAGCAGTGCCACCCGCACGTGGCCTGTGCTGCCACAAGCCGCTGGAGCCACCAGCAAGCCATGCCCGGCCCCGGCCCAAGTGTGCACCAGAGCCACCACCCCCTGGGACCCCACTCCGCCTGCCCTGCCCTGCTCCTGCCCAGATGCAAGGTGGCCGCCCAGTGACTTGTGCCACCAGGGCAGCACCTAGCACTATCTTTGATGCCCCCCTGCCCCCAAAAGTACGACAGCTGCTGGGGGCAGCCTGCACCACCACGTCGGCCTGGAGCCCACCTAAGCCTCCCTGCTCTGTGCCTGGGTCAGTCCACCCCCACAGCCCTCTGCCCCGAAGGGACTCTCCTGCCAAGCTGAACAGCATGTCCCTTGCAGGGCGGCCTGTCCACCTTTCCCTCCTTCCCCTTAAAGTCAAGCGAGGCCCCTTCCTTCACACTGGAGGGCCTTCGGCACCTGTGGCCCAGCAGTCAGGGCATGACAATGCTCCTCGCAAACTGTTTCCCGCATGCAGCTGGGACCGCGGTGGCTGGCCGCCGCCAGTGAGGCCCATTCCCTCATGCTGGAGGGGCTTGTGTCGCTCTGAGGCCACCCCTCTGAGCCAGTGCGGGCCCAGCGGCCAGGTCACAATGCTTACAAACCTTACAAAGTTGCCATAAATCAACTGCAACTTGACGGCACTTTCCACAACTAAGAAGAGTCCATCTTCCTCTTCTTCTGAACAAGTCACTATTCTGGGCACTCTTCCAGGTCAAGGCGAGAACAAAGAGTCATACAGAGACACGGCAACCTGATTCCTTTGAGGGCAGGTAGTTCTGATATTGTCTTTCTGTACTGGGAGTGGTTGAATGTTCAAGACATGCAGAGTGGGGGCAGAATTATTTACTATTCCCTGAGTAGAGGCTGATAGGAGGATCAGAATAGGGAGCTCGCAGAGATGCTATGGGGGCAGGTCTCCTCCTGGGCCGTAGTTCACACAGGAACCCTTATTTGATTATTAAGTGTATGGGAATTACTGTTCTGCAAACAGTGGCTGAATCAAGCAGCAGTTAATTTGCAAAGACCATAATTACAGGCAAATCAAATACAACATCTGCCAGGGAGGATGATCAATAGACTTTGGCAAGGAGGAGGAGGAAGAAGAAAAGATTGGATTTATACCCCACCCTTCACTACCCAAAGGAATCTCAGAGCAGTTTACAATCCCTTTCTCTTCCCCTCCCCACAACAGACACCCTGGGCTGTGAGGTAGGTGGGACTGAGAGAGCTCTCTCGAGAACTGCCCTTGACAGAACAGCTCAGAGAGAATTTGCAACTGACTCAAGGTCACGTCACCATCTGCATGTGGAGGAGTGGGAAATCAAACCCAGTTCTCCCAGATTAGAGTCCATTACCTTAACCACTACACCAAACTGGCTCTCCTTAAGGGTCTCACTGGAGGTAGGGTTTTTAAGGCAAGAGACATTTGAAGGTGGTTTGCCATTTGTGAATTTCCTGCATTGTACGGGGGGTTGGACTTGATGACCCTGGAGATCCCTTCCAACACTATGATTCTATGATTGCCTACCTCTGCATAGTGACCATGGACTTCCTGGTTGGTCTCCCATCTCATCTCTCATCCAAGTACTACCCAAGCATTTCGATACTCCACTACCATGCACACCATTGTTTACACCATACCCACAAAACACATGCCTTTTCACAATAAAAACTATAAAGGCTTCACAACACTCATGACCCCATACTCCTCTTCATCATTCCAACATAACCTTCTGAGCCTTTCCTCACAACCACTCTTTCTACCCAACTTTCCTTCAGACCTCTTCTATAACAGGATCGACTCTGTGACCATGACCACATTGAACAACAGGGACATCCAACATAAACTGACTTTGCAGACTGCCCAATTGCAGAAATTACTGCACCGACCCCTCTGCTCAGCATTTTCTGCCCCACATTATGTGACCTTGGACACCACTTATTGTGTAACATCAGGTATGTGAGACTTTACGTCCACATTTCTGCCTTTCTACTACATCCTGCTAATATGTACTTAACCTACTTCCAGCCACTGCATTATTCACACATCACATCTTTCTAGAGCTTGTTATATTACTTCTACAATGGGCTTTGCCACTAGTATGTATATAATACAGAGATCTCAGGTATATCTTTAACGAGAATCTTGTGCCTGATGGCCATCAAACAGCTGTTTGATCTTTGTGGATAAAGCACTGCTAAGTCACAGCCAACTGAGGGTCACCCTATAAGGTTTTTAAGGCACGAGACAAGCAGAGGTGGTTTGACATTGCCTGCCTCTGCATAGTGACCCTGGACTTTCTTGGTGGTCTCCCATTCAACATGGGCAAGGCTGCTTAGCTTCTAAAGTTTGATAAGGTCAGGATGGCCCAGGCTACATTGATTTATAACTGCTATGTTCTACTTTATTAAGGGCTTGGG
Organism: Gekko japonicus; assembly: GCF_001447785.1. Classification (NCBI taxonomy): domain Eukaryota; kingdom Metazoa; phylum Chordata; class Lepidosauria; order Squamata; family Gekkonidae; genus Gekko; species Gekko japonicus. The sequence goes on along the minus strand of NW_015170900.1, from coordinate 17,588 downwards.
GGGAGAAACTGGGAAATTCCATCAGATCTCCTCACACCCCAAACCAAATTAACAACTAATGCTTGTGGGGCAATAATCTGGTATTGGTTTGTACTCTTGAAAAATCCAAAATAATACCTTCCTGCCAGATAAAGTGATCAATTAATCAATCAATCAGGAGCACAACTTCATCTCTTGGGACTATTAGCATTCCCCTTGGAGTAACTCAAGTAACAAGCACTCCTGTTCCCACCAGAAAAGACTGTGTCTTGTAATGGTAAAAGGGCTTACTTTAGCCCACCAACTTTAGGTTCAGTTTCACTCCATGCCTGTCCCTCCATTATAATTACTCTTGAAAATTCTCATGCTTCAGACAAAATATGAATCTTTCTCCTTCTCTCTCTTGGCTTAAGTCTCTGGTCTTTGTCTCCCTCCTTGTCACCTCAGCTGTTCTCTCCCTTAGCTTGGTTTCCCATATCCTCCTTCCAGCTTTCTCTTCTTCTCTCTTGACCATTCGCTACCCCCTCTCTCTATGATTCATTCTGCAACTTTCCATCAATGCACCCTCCTCCCTTCTCTGCCCTCTTCTTTTCCAGCCTCCCTCCAATTTCCCAAAGCTTCATGCTGTACCCGTGTGATCCTATCCTCTTTTTTGCTCCAAGCCTGAGTTACCATTCTTCCCCATTCCATCTCCATGCCTGATGTTATCCTGGCTCCCTGCCAATCTTCCCTCCCTCCTCTGCTTTTCTCTCCCTGAGGACACTGTACACACACTTACAGATGAGCTGTGTCTGAACTAACTGTGGGTAGATACATCTAGTTAATGTGACCACCTCCACTGGGAATTCCAAGAGCTCTTTGCTCCATTCCAGAGTTTGCGTAATTTCATTTCATTGCAACTTAAAATTTGCCTCTCCTTCATGCCTATATGCCTACTGCTGTACCCAGTAGTAAAGACTGATTTAGCTAACTAAGGCCCCGGTCACACAGGCCGGATATCGCGGGGGGGGGGGGGTGTGGCTAATTGCCCCGGCACAGTTTGATCCACGATTACGCGATCAGATGCGCCGGCGGCACAGCACAGGTCCTTCCCTCAGTGCCAGCGGGTAAACGAGGGACCGGAGGGGAATGCCGCGAGCCGGCGCGATCACGCCACGGGCGTTTGGAGGCAGCCTGTGGCAAACGTTTACTAGGTACTAGTTTTTAAATGTGCATTGTTGGCAGTAAGCCACGGGTGCGCTCCACTTCCCAGATGTTGGGGTGTGTTCACGCCCGGATAATCCACCCACCTTCCGTGCCTCTCCTGCGGCAACTTTGCTGTGTGACCAGTGAAAGTAATATACTTCCAGTATTCTTTGCCTTGTTTCTTGGAAGGCAACACCTTCTATGGTACCGTATGACTTCCATTAAGAACAACAGCTATAGTGTCTATGCAGGAAATGTGTTTTAGCCACATCTTTTGCTATCTTATATCACTCATTGGCTACTTGTACTTTCTAGATAATTTTGACAATCCATGGATGGGCACATAACAAAGTGCACATTTATGCTACTTTTCACTTACCCTGAAAGATAAAGGAGGATGCCCCTGATGCAAAATCTACCTTCCTCCACCCTCCTTACTCAGCTTGCTAAAATCAGTCTGCCCCCCACTTACAAATAACGGCATATGTGAATGGTGTATTTGTATGAGCGATGCAATGCCGGAACAAAAAACATGCAGCACGTTGTCCCCTTTTCTTTTCTTTTCTTTTGAGCTGTCAACATTTTTTATGTCCACCAAAAGAAGCCATCTTGCTCACGTTTGCCACTTCAACATTACACAGAATGTATGAGTAGGCTGGTGCATCTTGTGATGATGTCAGCAGTTGCTTTGTGACAGATTTACAAAAGTTGCAAGAATTCCAGAGGGGCAGAAGATTGCAATGCTGTGTGTCGGCAGAAAGAAAGATTCTGCTTTCAAATTCAGTCAGTGTGTTAAAGGGAACTGAAGGAAACCCGGACTGGGCTAGGCTCTAAATCAAACTGGGCAGAGATGAGTTTGTTTTCTTTACATGTGTTAAGCTTTTGCCTGTAACTTGCAAATATTCTTTGGTCAGTAAATAGTGTGTGCAAACAAGTATCTATTGAACTGTACCCACAACACAGTATTCTTGGCAGTGCGTCGCTCCCCTGGAATTATGAGAACGGTTTTCTGAGGCCAGGCTCTGCTTTTTCTGAGAGCCACCATGGTGTAGTAGGAGCTCTATGTACTGATGGACGGCCACTCAGATATGCCCCAGGAGATCTGGATGAGGCATTACAGGCTGTGGCTGGATGGTTGCAACAGAGCTGACTGAAGTTAAATCCATCCAAGATGGAGGTCCTGTACCTGAGTCGTGGGGGACTGGGAGAGGGAATCAGGCTCCCAGCCTTCGATTGGGCTTGAAGTGTGGAAAGTCTGGTGGTGCTCCTGGATGCCTCTCTTTCTATGGAGGCCCAGGTCACTGCCACTGCTAGGTTTGCCTTTTCCCATCTGACGCAGATCAGGCAGTTGGCTCCATATCTTACCCCCCAAGACCTGTCTACAGTGACCCATGCAATGGTCACTTCCAGGTTGGATTATTGTAACTCTCTCTATGTGAGGCTGCCTTTGACTCTGCTCCGAATGTTGCAGCTAGTGCAGAACACAGCTGCACGGGTGTTGATGGCGACACCTGTGCAGGGTCACATCCACCCATGAACTGCACTGACTACCTATTGAGTACTGGATCTGTTTCAAGGTGCTGGTACTTACCTTTAAAGCCCTATATGGCCAGGAGCCAGCATACCTTTGAGACCACCTCTCCCTATATGAGCCCCGTTGAGCACTAAGGTTTACTAATCAACATCTTTTGGTAGTCCCTGGCCCCGGGGACGTCCGACTTGCTTCGCCGGCCAGTGCCTTTTTAGCCCTGGCCCTTACCTGGTGGAATGAGCTCCCATGTGAGATGCAATTCAACAAAGATAAATGCACAGTATTACATCTGGGCCACAAAAATGTCAAGCACAAATACTGGATAGGGGTACGTTTCTAGGGAGTAGTGAATGCGAAAGAGTTCTTGGGATAAGGGTGGACTCTAAACGAAATATGAACAGTCAGTGTGATGCAGTGGCAAAGAAGGCAAATTCGGTCTTGGGTTGTATTAAAAGGGCCATAGCATCGAAATCGCAGGAGGTCATAGCCCCTCTATATACTGTCTTGGTCAGGCCGCACCTGGAGTACTGTGTGCAGTTCTGGAGGCCTCACTTCAAAAAGGATGTGGACCAAATCGAGAGGGTACAGAAGAGAGCGACGAGGATGATCAGGGGTCTTGAGACTGAGCCCTACGAGGAAAGGCCAAGGGCCTTGGGAATGTTTAGTTTGGAGAAGAGGGGACTGAGTGGGGACATGATTGCTCTATTTAAATATTTGAAAGGCTGTCATTTGGAGGAGGGCAAGGAGCTATTCCAGTTGGCAGCAGAGGATAGGACCCAAAGCAATGGGTTTAAATTACATGCAGAAAGGTATCAGCTAGATATTAGGAAAAACTTTTTCACGGTCAGAGTGGTTCAAAGGTGGAATCAGCTGCCTAGGGAGGTGGTTAGCTCCCCTTCACTGAGAACTTTCAAGAAGAGGCTGGACAAATATTTGTCAGAGATGCTTTAGGCTGGTCCTGCATTGGGCAGGGGGTTGGACTAGATGGTCTGTATGCCCCCTTCCAACTCTATGATTCTATCAGGGCACTGTGGGATTTATTACAATTCTGCAGGGCCTGTAAGATGGAGCTCTTCCACTGGGCTTTCGGTTGAGACAGCGAACATTCCCCCCCTTTGGTTGCCCCCCTGTCAGCGGCCTGGATCCTTAATTTTTAATTCCATCTTAACAGCTAAGATATCTGATATCTGTTAGTTTACATGGTATTTTAGGATTTGTGTTATTTTATACTGTTGTTTTAGGTGGTTTTAAGTATGTTGTATATTATATTTCTATTGTTGGAACCCACCCTGAGCCTGCTTGTGGGGAGGGTGGGATATATATCCAAATAAATAAATAAATAAATACCAGCAGACTCTAACTGGAGAAATGGGTTTGATTCCCCACTCCTCCATGTGAAGCCTGCTGGGTGACCTTGGGCCAGTCACAGTTCTCTCAGAACTCTCTCAGCCCCAACTACCTCATAAGGTGCCTTTTGTGGGGAAAGGAAGGGAAAGGCTATTGTAAGCTGCTATGAGACTCCTTAGGGTAGAAAAATGGGGTATAATAACTCTTTTCCTTCTTTTTCTGCTGCCATTGCTGTGTCTAAAATTGCTTTACTGGGCCACATAGAAGATTTTGCTATGAGTCAGCCAGTGTTTTGGGATTTTTATCCTAAAACCCTCTTCTGCTACTTGAAAGATACCAAGATAGTAAGCCCAAAATGGAACCATGCAGTCTTTCTGCCTGTGTGTATATGTGTGTGTGACTAAAATCTTTGCTCATGAGTGTTCTCATTAATGCATTGCTTCTGTGTTACTCTGGCCACATGACTAGGCCTCTCAAATTAACTTCCATAAATAATTGCTAATTTGATGGATTCTCAGAACCAAACCAAATGAGATGTTTGGAGCTCCATCACTGAAGCTCCCAGTGCTTTTTAAAAGGTAGTAATCAGCATCTCAAGGAAAGAGGGAGTTAAGGCTTCAACCCTGTGGTCATTAAGGAAACACATGGTTACAGATAAGAGTACCCAATGGGGAAAATAGCAACACCCTGGGGCCACTTCAGATCAGGAAAAGCACTGGCAGCTCTGATTATGGAATTGCCAGTGTCTTGTTTGGCCCTCACTTGGAATCATCCCTTGACTCGTCTTGGGCAATTTATTTCTCAGATCTCCCCTTTTACTCCCTTCTGTAGAATAGTTAAGCCCTGCACTTGGTAGTCTGCTTTTCATAGAAGAAGACTGTTCTGTCCATTAGATTTTATCCCATCCTTTCTTCACAGAGTACAGGATAGCCTACCTGATTGTCACTTCCCCATTTTATTGCTATGAGATAGGTTAGGCCAATCAGAGAACTACTTGGCTGATTGGGGATTTGAACCCAAGGCCTCCAATCCTAGTCCAACAATTAAAACAAACTCGAGACAATAAATAAAACCAGTTGTGGAAATAAAACCCAGATTCTAAGACGTTCTCATACAATAGTTACTTTGTTCTGGCCTGCTACTTCAGGTATATCTAGGGTTGCCAGCTCTGGGTTGAGAAATACCTGGAGATTTGGGGGTTGAGCCCAAGGAGGCAGGGTTTGGGGAGGGGAGGGACTTCACTGGGGTATACAGTCCACCTTCCCAAGTGGCGATTTTCTTCAGATTTTAGTAAAAGGCAGTTTAGTATAAGGCAGTATAAGGCAAGGGGAGTGGTGGCGCAGAGGATTTATCCTCTGGTTAACATCTGAACTGAACAGAGCTGCTGTCAGTTCTAGCTACCAGCCTTGTCCCCAGCTCGCCGTCCACCCAGCTGTTCGAAAGCTTTGATGAGTAGATAAAATGGGTACCACTCCTTAGAGAGGGTGGCACACGGAACCCCCGTGGGGGAGGTGTTAGCTGGCGAACAGAAGATCCAGCTTGGAAGCCTGGAAAAAGACCTCTTCGGCATTAAGAAGCCTGTGATGAGCCAATCCGGCCAGGCGGTGGCAGTGCGGCACTACGTCTCAAAAAGCAGTCTGGGAAGAACTGACGTCATCTAGCCATGCCAAAAGTGAATGCCGTCTGGAACAGACCTGAAGCTTACAGCTGAACAGAATCCCCGTCAGCTGCAAAAGTGTGCAATTTAAAGAATTATATGTTGTCCTCCCTTACCCCATGAAATATTGTTAGTCCCTTGTGAAAACTTGTGTAACTGTAAATCGCTCAGAGACAGCAGCTCTGCAGGATGAGTGATCAATAAATCGAAAGGTATAAGGTATAGGTATAACCTACTTGACAAGGTTATTGACAGCTACTGAGCAGCTGAAATAGCCCTGACCTGGCCAAGCCTGGAAGCTAAGCCAGGATCAGCCATGTTTAGTGTTGCATGGGAGACCAGCAAGGAAAACCAGGCGATGCAGAAGCAGGCAATGGGAAGCCACCTCTGCTTCTCTCTTGCCTTGAAATCCCCATGAGGGGATGCTATAAGGCAGCTGTGACGTGATAGCACTTTATTATTATTACTATTTGATGCATACCGGAAAGCCATGCAAGTCCTTAGCAGACGAGGTCCATGAGAGCCAGTGTGGTGTAGCACTTAAAGTGTTGAGCTAGGCTCTGGGAGACCCTGGTTAGAATCCCCATGTGTGCCATGGAAGCTTGCTGGGTGACCTTGGGCCGGTCACGGCTTCTCAGGCTAACCTACCTCACAGGGTTGTTGTGAGGATAAAGCAGAGGAGAGAAGAACGATATTAATCCACTCTTCTTACATCAAGAGATATGTTTGGGGTGCTAGGCGAGAGCTGCCAGCCTCCAGGTGGTGCCTGGAGATCTCCTGCTATTACAGTGGATCTCCAGGTGGCCAGTTCCCCTGGAGAAAATGGCTACGTTTGGATGGTAAACTCCATGGCATTTGTACTCTACTGAAATCCATGTTGAGAAAAAAGGAGATGATAGACAGACAGACAGACAGATAGAAGTACTCCTGAGGTACAATCAGGGCTCTTTTGGAAAGAGCTGTGTGTGGTAAGCAATTCAGACTGAGCTGTCCTGCAGGGCTTAGACCTGATTAACTGAAAGTGAAGTCATTTGCAGATATTGTTGAATAGCACTGAACAAGAATTTTAGTCTTGGTATGTTTTGAAATTTCACCTTCCGTAAGTTCTTCTGCCTCTTACTTCTCCTGTACTTGCTTATGTTTCTTCAGTAGCTTACACAGGTACCCCAAATGTGGGGGGCTGTGCATGAGCTGTATGCTCCTAGGCTAGAAGAAGAAGAGGAGGGGGGAGGAGGAGGGGGGAGGAGGAGATTGGATTATACCCCTCCCTTCACTACCGAAAGGAGTCTCAGAGTGGCTTACAGTCTCCTTCCCCTCCCCTCAACAGACACCCTGTGAGGTAGGTGGGGCTGAGAAAGCTTTTTCGAGAACTGCTTGTGAGAGAACAGCTCTGAAAGAATTTGTAACTGATCCAAGGTCACACCAGCAGCTGCATGTGGAGGATTGAGGAATCAAACCCAGTTCTCTCAGATTAGAGTCTGCGCTCCTTACCACTACACCAGACTGGTTCTCACCCACATGACACTGGCTACACTCACGATATAAATGATATAGTTTAAATAAAGTGAGCAGCCATAACGTGTGCCCTGTAAAGATATCAGAGAAACTGTAACCTAGTTGGCTGCTGCATTAGTATGTTAATGTTGCTCACAGAGGTCCAAGTTTCACTGAAATGCCAGGCACGTGCAATGCCCACATGGGTTCGTTCTTCTTGCCCAACCATCTCACATTTAAATTTGGCTTCCTTCCAGAAGCAGACCTTGCACTAACTGACAGGTGTGAAAAAAAATATGATGGGCTTTTCCCTTTTGTCAGCTCTGTTTAAGATGAGTGCAGTGAAGCCAAGTATGCCATGGACGTTCACTGGACTCATACAAAGTTACCCTACAGGTGCTCTTGACCTTAACATTGCCTAACACACCATGTCACAGTGAATCAGTGAGCCAGACTCAGAAGGACTGCAACTTTCATCTGGCTCATCTGCTCCTTGTAAAGGT
>NW_015170900.1:5579-9836 GCF_001447785.1 Gekko japonicus | reverse complement strand
AACGACTTGTACAGGAACATCAGGCCTTCCGCTTCCTCTCCCACTCTCCAACTTCAGTCACCTTTGCTACATTTGAAGCTCTTCCTAATTTGAGAATGGCTTATAAGGAAAAAAAACCTGAACCACAAATTAATATACCTAACTAGAAAACCTTTTAGACATCATTTGGACTAGACTTTGGCTAAAACCCTGAATAACTGGAGCAAATCCTTGCCTCCCATAATTTCTGTGGAATTCTTAAATCTAAGCCACAAACAAAGCATTACTTTCTGACTGTAACTGATTATCAAACAAGCCATTGTTGGCCTATGCGCCATTTCTGTGTTATATATATATATATGTGGTTGCTGACACACATGCACACACCTGAACTCTGGTTGTGAATCCCTATGGGTTGGGAGAAAGCTGCTTGCCTTGAAATGCTGTGACCTGAAAGGCTCTTAGCCTGCTGTTTATGCAAATGGAGTTTGACACTCAGACACAGCTCAGCTAGCAGTACAAAACAACAACTTGCATCATGTAGCCACCAGTGGTGAACTTTTGGTCAAACCCTGCTATCTGGTTTGCATCAAAAAGGACAGTTTCCTGTTGAATGGTCGTTTTATGGCTTGGGACCAGGCCACATCTCTCTAAACATCAAAGGTTGCCTTGGTACCATCTTCAAACCTTGACCAGATGCATCCCCTGAGTTAAAGGTTTAGATTTCAATATTGCCCACTCCTCTTAGGTAGGCACGTCATTATTTAATAACCAATAGTGTTAGTTCTTGGTACGGACCACAGGTGGGAAGGGCAAGGAGGATGGCATCAATGCCAGCCCCCAAGAGCCCCCCTATATAAAGTGAGGTTCAACAGTTTGAACCCCGCTAGCCATCTTCTTTTCTTAACTAGTAACTTACAGTCTTGCTACTATTGTAATCCTTTGTTTCCTCTCTGACCTCGTGGACTGCAGCCTAGAGGTCCACACGTGTCTGGCTGGTTCCAACCGTGTGCAGTAGAGTACTTATAGTTATCCTGTTTATTTCACCTATTCTTCGTTGGGAAGATCAAGCCTCTGATCAGATAAGTATTTGCTACTCCTTTCCCCATACATTTAGTGTAAAAGTAACTATTTGCTATTTCTGTAATACTGAGGATCTTGAGTGTGTGTGTGTGAGAATCTGTTTTTCGTATGTATGTGAATTAGATTTAGGAAATAAAAGGAACCAATTGCTTTCATCATATATTAGCCTTGTCTCCATTTGTAACCGGACTTCCTCTAAGATGAATTCACATCCTGTATACATTGGTCAGCACCACCGAAATATATAGTTCATAACGCCTCTGCTGTATATAAAGCAGTTAGGCTAACACTATATGTGAAGCTTGTGAAAGAATCCTTTCCATTTGGGTTTTCTATAGGGCAAGAGTGCAAACTGACATTCCAGTTGTGCTGTACATTGGGAGATCCAGGCCAAAACCCTTGAGCTGGCACAGGTGTTGCCTGATAAATATTCCTCAAAGTGTATTTGTATATGTATCATTCCACTTACTCAGTTAGACAAGAGACATTCTATCATTTAGGAGTGTTCTGTAAAAAACTAGAATGAAATTTTCCTTGTTGTGCCTGGCAAAGCTGAAGATTTATTAAGGCAGCTTAAATAAGGAAGTCAGAGCTGATTTTGGCAGAAAGCAAATGGAAACACTTAGGATGGAGGGAAAAGATTCTATTTTTCATCTGATTGGGATATTGGCTACCTTGATGAAAAGCAATTTTCCTTTCCCTCTCTTTCTCTCTTATGAGTGTGCAATAGACTGTATAAAATCATTGGCATCCAGATGGGTAGATAAAAAGATATTTTACAAGCTGAGATCCTGCTTGAAATAAAATAAATAGAGGTGACCTAAAATGAAATATAGTTTACTCCCTCCCTTCAAGAAGCATGTCACCTTATAAATTATACTGTCAGAGACTAAATAATAGAAGCTGGATACCAATTGGGTTGGAGTATGGATAGTTATATTTATATAGGCATTACAGAGGCTATTTTGGTAGGAAAGGGAATCATCCTTCAGCCCAAAAGTTATATTTATATTTGTCCTATTGTCACGTTTGTCCTGATAGCTGGTGTGGTATAGTTCTCAGGGTATCACACCAGGCTCCTGAACAGCAGGATTCAAATCCTCAGTCTGCTATGAAGTCTGCTGAGTGACTTTGGGGCAGTCACTTTTTTTCTCAGCCTAACCTAACTCACATGTTTGCTATGATGGGAAAGAGAAAACCATATACCACACCCTGAGGAAGGGTGAGACAAAAAATAATATATTTTTCTTCTTGTGTGGAATCCAGAAAGTTATTATAGGCATGCCTAAAGCATTGTGTGTGCCCAACAGAATATTTATTTATTTATTTATTTTCATTTATACCCCACCCTCCCCGCACGCAGGCTCAGGGCGGCTTACACAGGCACAAAAGTGCGATAAAAATACAACATATTTTGACTATAAACCTCTCCTCTGACATATCACAAACTGGTTTTAAACCCCTCAGTTTCAAAAGAGATGTCATGCATAGTATGTTATGGAGAGCGTTGTTATACATTATGGAGGGGAGGAGGTGGCTGAATTAAACAAGAGCCTAAAAGCTTTCTGGGTAGAAAGAATTAGTCATACAGTTCTTTGGATCTAGGCTGTTGCATTGTTTTTTTAACGTGTTCCTTCTATCATTTGACCTTCTTACCAACCTGTGACATTTATGGAGCTTTATGGAGTTCAGTCCTATGACTCCCTTCTGCTAGGTGAGGAGTGTTGCTCTGAGTGTTGGTTTAGAAATCGCCTATGCAGACTTTGAAGGGAACTGGTACTCAGCACCAGCTGGGGAGTATTTTTGATGAGCTATAACACGGTGTAGATGCAGCACTATTCTCCTACCCAGCCAGTATTTCATTGATCCAACCTATGACTGCCAGATGCCTGCCTTTAAATTCATAATTCGTGGGAAATTGAGAAAATACAGCTTCTCCTGCCCACCCTCATCCTCATTCTCCACCCCGAAGTCTGATGCCTCCAAGTCTCTGAGGGGGATGGTTCCAAAACTGCCTGTGTTGCTATGCTATTGGTGTAGTAACAAAGCCTTAATTCCTTTAAGAATTCTTCACCTTTCTCCCTTTTACTTAATACCACTTCCTTTTTTAGGGTTGCATGTGCACTAAAATCTACGAGTTTTGTTTACATGAATAATAGCAGCTTTTTATAATGTCAACAGCTTGTGTTAACTCCGAATGTCCCTATTACAAGTTCTTCCCGCCACTTCTTTCCCATCATTAGGGATGTACGAGTATCTATCTTTTCATTTCCTTTTAGTATGGTTAGGTTGGCCATTTTCATCCTTTTGTCATTCTTTGGCCCATGTATTGTTTCGCTTGTTTCTTTAAAGCCTTTTCCGTACTTTCTACTGCAATTTACTGCAAATAATGAAAAAATGGCATTGGTTTTAATGGCAATATTTCTACTGAATTTCATTCGCATGGCCAGGAAAAAAGAATAACTGTAATTTTGACCCAAGTGTGGAGAAATCATGAAAGATCCAATTTGAACCACAGTTATCATAAAACTAGCAGTAAAGCCCGTTGTGAAAGCAATACAATGAGATCTAGAAAGATGTGATTTGTAATGAATGCATAGGCTGGAAGGAGGTAAAGTACCACCTGGAGATTTGGGGGGTGGATTCTGTAGAGGGCAGCATTGGGTGGGGGGGCGGAAGGACTCAGCAGGTATAATGTCATAGGGTCTACCCTCCAAAGCAGCCATTTTCTCCAGGGGAACTGATCTCTGTCATCTGGAGATCAATTGTAACAGCAGGAGATCTCCAGGTCCCACCTGGAGATTGGCAACCCTAGGGGAAAGTCAGCTGCACAGCAGGGGGTTGAAGAGAATGGTTTGATGGCTGCTTGGGCCAAGATTGGCAACAATAGTTCCCCAGGAGCAAATGGCTGGTTTGGAGGGTGGAATCTATGGCGCTGTACCTGTCTGAGGTCCCCCTCTCCGGGCTTCACTCCTCAAATCTCCAGGAATTTCCATACCTTAAGTTGGCAACTTTATCTCCTCCCCTCTCAGCAGCCTCTTTCTAGTCAAAATTCTGTCTTTCTCATTAGCGGGGGAGCAAAGCAGCTTACTTCAGTCTCTTCGGCTTTGCGATCTGTACAGCAACGCTGTAAGGTAGGTTAGGCAGAAAGTCTGTGGCTGGTCCGAAATCACCCAGGCAGCTTCCATAGGGATG
>NW_015170900.1:0-5133 GCF_001447785.1 Gekko japonicus | reverse complement strand
CTCAGCAGGCTTCATCCCTAAAATAGCCTGGAAGTTTCCAACCTGGAGTTGGCAACCCTATGTCCTTTCCAGGCAACCATCAGCCTACCTTTATCTGCCTCTCTGTCTTCACGTTTACATCCCCCCCAGCCTCTGTGGGAACCAAAGCAGCTGACATCATTATCCTCTCCCCCGTATGATCCGCACAACTACCCTATGAGGTATGTTAAGGTTGAAAGTGTGTGAATGGTCCATAATCCCCCAGGCAGCTTTTAAAACATGAACCTGGGACCTGCACACCATCCTCTGAATCGCTCTCTGTGGCAGTAATGAGGTGACTGCTGGCACCTTTTCCTATCATTTTTTGCCTTGAGGTATTCTGCTTGTGGTGTGATCTGTCTTCTTTGTGATGTGGCATGATTGTGTTATTGGGTTTGTTTCTTTTGAAGGGGAAGTGATGTGTTGTGAGTGAGGACATATTTTACCTCAGAATACAGTAGGTCCCATATGCAACTGGCAATTCCAACTGCCTTGCGGGGGGGGGAGTTTGAGGTGTGGAATGGAGTGAAGTCCAATCAGCTTCCATATGCATAAGACCTTGAAACACTGGGCGGGACTGCACAAAGCAGCCAGCCAGCGTCTTCTGACTGAAAGTTCTTGCGGCCAATCACTAAAGGTGTGCATTTTGGAACATTGGAGCCCATTATGGCTTTATATATAAGGGAGAGATTGGTACCACCCTTATCCCTCATGCTTAGTTCCACATACCTGCCACCCCCATGGCCTCATATTATCTTTGTATTGCACCTAGAGCTGTCAATATCCATATGGGGCCTGGTGCTCTCCCAGAATTACAACTGATCTCCAGACTACAGAGATCAGTTCCCCTGGAGGAAATGGCAGCTTTGGAAGCCAGACACTGACTGTGGTGTTACACCCTGCTGAGGTCTCTCTCCTCCCCAAACCCTGTCTTCTTCCCCAGGCACCATCCTCAAATATCCAGACATTTCCAGCTCAGAGTTGGCAAACCTAATTGTACACTGTATCCTGAAAACTTCCTGCTGCTTTCTGGAACATTTTTAATCTACTTGGGATTAGTTCTGATTTGATGAACAACATCCCAACATACTATCAACCGAGGACTGACCAGTCAGCCAGTGATAAACAATAGTAACAGGGCCAGCGTCAGCATACCCTGAGGTAGGGCAACTGCCAGGGCCCAGAGCTTCTCGGTGGGCTCATTGCTGCCAGTCCTCCTTCCTCACTTCCTGGTGCTCTATGCCTGTGCTCCCAGCTTATTGTACTTGCTGGGGCCATCAGAGAAAGGGCTGCAGACAGTGCAGGCAGCTGTGAGCATGGTGGTAGGAGGTCTCACAGGCAGGCAGGTAGGCAGGGGAGGACGCATAGGCAGGTGGGAGGAATGATGGGTGGGAGGGAATAAAGGTGTGAGTAGGGCCTGATGGTAGGTAGAGGAGGAAAGGTGGGACTAGGAACTGTCTGCCCAGGGTGTCCCAAAACTTGGAACCAGCCCTACATACTTCTTTCTACTCAATGCTTGTCTTTTGCTTTTCCTAAATCCCCCCCCCCGAAATCTCACACCCTCTTTTCTAAGCCACGTTCATGACAATTAAACGAGTCTGGAAATCTGGTGTTCACTGGGTGTTTTGATATGTTAAATTCTCACATTATTACCATTTAAAATTATATCGCCAAGAAACAGCATGGGAGCAGTAGCAAATTCAAAAATAACAGTTTCTGAGTTATCTTGTTGTCTGTTATCTGAAGCTTAACTGAACCTCTTGAGTCTGAAAACTTGGCCAAAAAATTCCACGAGAACAGATTTACTGGAAATTCCTTCTTTCAACTTTGCCAAAATAACAGAAGCTCAACATTTTAAAAAATGGCATCCGCACAGCCAGCTGGAATCTAGAAGTGCAAAGGAGCACATATTTGAAGACTGATGAATAAATAGTTGAGCTTTTCTAAATATATGAAACGTTTGGTTCCACTTTGGAGTAGAGGGATTGCAATTAATATTATTCTTTTTGGCCCCTTAGCTTCTGAGCTAAGGGGTGCTACTGGTTTTTCTGCACCATGTGATTTCCACACAAAATGTGATTTCACACTCCAGAATCTTGGAGGTGGGTGGGTCTTGTTTTAGAAGAGGAAGCTTAGCCACCGTTGCTTTGTGTCGTCCAGGTCCATCTCCAAAGAGGGCTCCTGTCAGATGGGAGAATTTTGCCAAAGGCAACTTCTTCCTTTGCAGAGCTCCAATTATAAGAGAAGCTGAACCTGTTTCAGTGTCGCTCCTGAAGGAGGGGCAGGAACCCTTTATTTTTTTTGGCTATGATATGAAGGAATGGTGCAAACATATATGGGGCCCTTTTTCTGATGCTCACATTGTACACTAGAAATATTTCAAAAGATTGAGTTCTCTGTTCTGTCATAGTGAACGCAATATGATGCTGTTGTGTTCACAAATAGACAAAGTAGAAAGGGGAAGCTAACTCAACCCAAAATGTACGAAGGCCCAGGTCACACAAAGAATTTGCCACGTGAAAGGCATGAATGTCAGGTGGATTTTCAGGGCGCGATCACACCACAACATCTGGGAAGCGTAGCACACCCGTGGCCAACCCATGGCGTCCCGCTGAAGATGTGGAGTTAAAAAGTACCAAGGAAAGTGCATTAGTATCTGGAAAACATGCGGCACAGGCGGGCATCTGATCGCGGGAGCGCTAATATCCTGTGGCATCCGGTGCCTGTCCACGTCCCACCACAAACCGAATGTTTTTCATAAGTGCATGTGCACAAACACGAAACTGAAAGCAGTGCTGCTCCACGGAACTGCACATGCGCACAAATGCGAAACGCTTGTGTGATCATGCCGCGCCACTTCTTTGCCACGCTGCAGCACAGCCATGTGATTGCCAGCTAACAGCCTAAGCACAGAGACTCGGGGGACCGTGTGATCAGGCTACCGTTCTTTATTTTGCCTCCCCCCCCCCGTGTTATCTGGCCCGTGTGACCGGGGCCGAAGAATGCTTCAAGGGTTGAGCTACAGCATATAAAATTTGTATCAAAAGAAATAGATTTAGTCTATAGTGTACACAATAATACTACATTAAGAGTCATCAAGAATAAGCTTTAGATAAGCTGTTATAATTTCTTATACAAAGCCAATGATAAATATCGAATGACCAACACAAGAACAGATGCATTTTGGTCTCAAAGCCCTTCCCCAGTGGTCAATAGTATATAACACAGTTTTTAGAAACACATCTGGAAAAGAAACAATATAAATCTTTCCTGACCAGGTGATGTTATCTCATATATTGTGTGTGTTGATGCTAGCTTATAAAGCAAACCATGGGTCCTTTCACATGGTAACAGTACTCACACATACATCATCTATTGCGGTGGCTCAAGTGGTTAAGACGCTGAACTGCAGGCTGTGGAAGGTCAGTAGTTCAGCAGTTCAAGACCCGGGTGCCGCAAGACGGGGTGAGCTCCCGTCTCTAGTTCCAGCTCCTGCCAACCTAACAGTTCGAAAGCAAGACATTGCAAGTAGATAAATAGGTACCACTTCAGTTGGAAGGTAACAGCGTTCCATGCGCCTTGGCGTTTAGTCATGCCGGCCACATGACCACGGAAATGTCTTCGGACAGCGCTGGCTCTTCGGCTTTGAAACAGAGATGAGCACCGCAACCCTAGAGTCGGATTCGACTGGCTTTCGAGCAAGGGAACCTTTACCTTTTTATACAGTTTCAAGTATTTTCAGATGTGTGTGTCATCAACTAGCAAATAAAATCCAAACAGACCACTCTAATCCACCCCTTTAAAAAATAAAAAAATAAAAATGACTTTTCACCCTCAGGTCTGGGGCTCCCAGCAAAGGAATGGTTCCACGTGTTTTCAACTGTGGTGTGGCTCCTGCCAGTCCATGGCTGTTGCTGGAGCCTCTCGGTGACTGGGCAGTCTCCAGGGCTGCTGGCCAATTGCTGGCTGTTTGCTGGTTCCTCCCCTGGGCTGGGCTGGGAGTGGGCCTGCGTGAGCGTCAGCTGCTGCCCAGCCCCACATTTCCCCTATTTAAAGCCAAGCAGCTGGTGGCCAGTATGCTCTGCTTTTGAGACACTCCCTCCCCCCTTTTTTGTTATGGTTCTTTTGTAAGTTGCTATAAATTGTCTTCTCACAACTTTATGGTGGTTTTAGGCATTGGGCCAGATCCATTTGTGAGGAGGCCCTTATGGGGTCTTAGGAGCTGAGCCATTTAGTGGTATGCCCAGCTTGGGGGCGGTTGCCTGGCTCTACTCTCAGGTAGCAAGGGTTCCACACAGGGGTTTGTGCCTTTGTGGGACCACCTGCTTGTCACTCCTGGGTTCCCCAGCACATGGGCTGGGATGGGTTCATCAGTCAACAGTTGGGTCACCTGATGCTTGGATCCTGCCCTATGCTGCAACAAATGCTTTGAATGCAGTAATCAATAAAGCTGTGGCCTGTTTTTGCTCCAATCTTTTGCTGGTGCATACTTTACTTTACTGTAATTCCTGTTTCCTTCCTCACTCAGTGCCCCACACTGCCCTTAGGAACACAATATACACAAGTATATACACAAGATATGGAGGGTGGAAAGGCCGCCCACTCTGGCACTAGAAATACATTTTGGTGTATCACTTGACAGGTGTTTCAGGAGCAGGACTTGTTCAGTAATACCTGTGCTGGTACTTTCAAGATGGTATTGGGCTGAGTATCCCCTTTCTCTCCTCTCCTCTCCTCTCCTCTCCTCTCCTCTCCTCTCCCTTTCTATCTAGCTGTCTATAAAGTACTGAGTTCGGACATGTGGCATAGTGATCAGCTCATAATTTATTTTACTCCAAAACCAAAAAGGACCTGGTCGGTCCTTGACCGGCTTTTATCCGTGCACACGCACACACTAACACCCCCCCACTCTTCAGCTCACACATTTATGCCTTAGCTCAGGAAGGAGGGCTCCAGAGCAAACTAATTTATGGAGTAGCCAAATCGCTCGCTCACAACTTTAATGCCAGTAGCTCACAAAGTAGAATTTTTGCTCACAAGACTCCACAGCTTAGAGGGAACATTGCATAGGTCCATCCTAGGATCTGCGTGAGCCCATTGGTCTGTGTTCAGATC
>NW_015170899.1:1247898-1248615 GCF_001447785.1 Gekko japonicus | reverse complement strand
GGGGTACTAATCTAATCTCTTCTTCTTCCCTTTCCCGCTCAGTTCTAGGATTGCACAACTTCAACTGCATCAATCACGACTGATCTGTTCTTTAATGTACTATAGCAATAGTGATCAATACGCATCATTCAGCAATGGCTGCTTGTGTGTGCGTGTGTGTTTTAGATTTTTGTACTTCAGCACCGAGGAAACTTTGAAAGGAAACCTGAACTTCTTTAATGGCTAGCCAGTGACCAAATTGCCGTGGTTAGTGTGGCTATCTTGTCAGTCATCCATTATGGATGTTACCCAGATGGAGGAGCCCTGTCTGAGGAAGCCAGATAGCTGCCGTCATTGTGTGTTGGCCATTATGTGTCAAACGATCTCAAGGAACGGAGCAGGGAGACTCCATAGAGAACCATTTTCTTGCTTGCCTGGCTGTTCTTTGTGGGAAATTGTTGCTCAATAGTTATTGTCTGCGAAAAGATCACACTGAGAGATGTCGGGGGGTGGGGGGTGGCGGTGAAACCCTCAGCACAACTTCCATTCTATGCTTTGTGGCCAGGTCTGTGTTGCCCGGGACCGGCTAATGATCCCGTTATATGGACACACTTCTACAACGCCTCCGATTTTGTCCAGCAAATGCCAATTTTAGTTTATTTCATACCCAGGACTGGTTAAGAGGCAGTGCCTGTATTGACTGTTCTGCTCCCCCCCCCACACTCCAGCTGCAACTTT
>NW_015170899.1:1241291-1247510 GCF_001447785.1 Gekko japonicus | reverse complement strand
CTATCAAACCATTTAGTACATGCTGCTGTTGTGGATGTTGTACTCCTTTGGTTGGCTTGAGGCTTTTCGGCATTGTATGCAGCGCCGTGACTGCACCGGAGACTGCCAGAAGCCTCTGGTGTTAATGGACGGGGGGCATCCTTTAGAAAAAGAACAAGATGGTGAACTCCTTGTAGCAGAACTCGCTCAGGTGAATGAATGAACAGTGGACGTTGATAGTGGAAGTAAAAAAATAAATCTGTCCTCCCCCCCCCCAACCCAAGGTCCCATAAATAGCAACAGACGCACTGCAAAAGATGAGCGTCGGTCTTCTACAAGAATCTCTCTGCAGCCAGCTTATTCCTAAACATTTGATTGATGTGACTGTAATAGTTAGAGAGCCAGTTAGTGGTTAGGAGTATGGACTCTAATCTGGGAGAACCGGGTTTGATTCCCCCACTCTTCCACATGCAGCTGCTGGTGTGATCTTGGGCCAGTCATAAGTTCTTTCAGAGCTGTTGTCTCAGGAGCAGTTCCTGAAAGAGCTCTCTCAGCCCCACTTACCTCACAGGCAATGTTCCCTCTAAGCTGTGGAGTCCTGTGAGCAAAAATTCTACTTTGTGAGCTGCTGGCATTGAAGTTGTGAGCGAGCGATTTGACTGCCACATAAATTAGTTTGCTCTGGAGCCATCCTTCCTGAGCTGAGACAGAAATGTGTGAGCCAGAGGCTAAAAACCTGTGGGCTAGCTCACACTAACTCGGCTTAGAGGGAACACTGCTCACAGGGTGTCTGTTGTGGGGAGGGGAAGGGAAAGGGATTGTAAGCCACCCTGAGACTCCTTCTGGTAGTGAAGGGCAGGGTATTAATCCAGTCTCCTTCTCCTCCTCCTCCTCCTCGATACTGAAATTGGGAGAGAAAGTATTTTTGATTATATTATTTTTGAAATTAGCATTGGAAATGTTATATGCTTATTAAAATTCTTGATGTTATATGCTTATTGAGATTTCTGATCGTCCTTGTAATACATAATTTAAATATCATTATCCCTTTTCCGTTTTTTACCTGCGTTCCTATCCTTTTCACAAAAAATAATTAAAATACGTTAAAAAAAGAAATTCTGTGCAGCCTACACTGTGCCTTCCTTATTTTATCCAACCCTGTGAGTTAGATTTGGGGGGTATATGTGAGAGAAAGCGTATGAGTGACCGGCCCAAAGTCACCCAGTAAGCTTCATGACAGAGTTGGGATTTGAGCCTGCAGCCTCCAGATGTTAGCCTAATGTGCAAATTGTGATGCCTCATTGGTACTCACACTGGAGTCAAGACATCTGCATGGGGAAGGGCCACGTCTAATATGTGGATTTTTTAAGATGCTCTGATCCTTGGGACTCTCTTGACATGCTTGTAGGACCTCATGATTTCTGGGAAATTTACTCCACAAAACCTCATTGCAAAAAGTCCTGTATTTTTTCCCTTAGAGCAATGTGGAAGAAACCTCCATGGAACACGGAGTCGGAGTGTGTGCATGTGTGTGTGTGTGAGAGAGAGAATTCTGTTTCGTGTGCCTGTTTGACAGAAACCAGGCAGTGGTTCCTTACTTAGAAGAGAGCTCGGAGAAATTACAGTGTTTGCCACTTCTCTAAGCTGCAGGAAATTACCGTTCTTACTACAGACATTGTCCAGCTCCGTCATGATTTCAGTAGAGTTGTAACTCTTGGCAAGACAAAACTCATTTATGCTGATGTTCGAAGGCGCTCAAAACAGGAGGGTAACACTTGTCTTACAGTTATCTGTGTGGAGGTGCTCTTTAAGCCGGCAGTAAAACTTAATTTTATTTACTTTACTGACTTCATTTATACCCTATCTTTTTTCTCCCCAAAGGGGACCAAAAGTGGCTTCCATCATTCTTCTCTCATCTATTTCCTCCTCAAAACAACTCCGTCGGGTAGGTAGAACTAAGACAGCATGTGACTGGCCCAAGGTCACCCGGAGAGCTCCCATGGCAGTGTGGGGGAGTCGAACCTGGTTCTCTCAGGTCCTAGTCTGGCATTCTAACCACACTGGCTTTCTAATCCAGATGCTCCTTTCATACAGGGAGGATGAGGCCAGAAGGAACCCGCCCCCCCCTTAATAGTTAGGCTATTTTAGCATGGATTTGGGCTTGCATTAGAAAGTGGGCCGCATTCACTGTGATGTGTGTCTAGATGCGCCTCTGTTTCTGACCACACGTCATAACGCCACACTCACACTGAGTGCTCACCAAGCAGCGCACCTGAAAATGAAAGTTGACTTCATTTTTCAGCTGTTGAGAGCTTTGGTGAGCCTCGGTCAATTTCACTTTTGATTCCTGGGGAAGGACACAGGGTATTGGGTTGGGCTGGAGCCTGGCCGAAATGAAACTGATCGATCCTTTCCTAGCTGTGGAGGTAAGAGACAGACACCTTCCAGGAATCAAGACCCAAAAGCTAGGGAAGGAAAAAAAGAGTTTTGGCTGTGGAGGGCAAGGAGGTGGTGATTGGTGAAGGCGTGCTGCTGCTGCGTAAGTCCAAAAATAACCCATACTGATTCAGCTGCTTTTCAAAGTGGCATCCCGTAAAACTGTTTTGGAAACTTTAGTTGTAGATTTTTCCGGGCTGTATGGCCATGGTCTTGACATTGTAGTACCTGACGTTTCACCAGCAGCTGTGACTGGCATCCTCAGAGGTATAACACAGAAAGATGGAGTACTTGACACAGAGAGTACTCCATCCTTCTGTGTTATACCCAGGGCCGGCTCCAGGTGTTTTTGTGTCCTAGGCGGGGCTACCTTCTGGCGCCCCCACGCCCGCGTGTCCACCAATTACGGGGGTGGCCAACCTCCAGGCGGGGCCTGGAGAGAAGGATCTCGATGGGTCCCCGCCCCCCTCTGTCGCCACATATTTCGTGAGCCCTGAAGGTGCTCTGAGAGGGCGCCCGATGGGCCCCCGTCCCCCTCCACCGCCACATATTTCGTGAGTCCTGAAGGTGCTCCTGGACATCCTCCCTTTGCTCTTTCCCGCTGCTCCAGACAGACGGACAGGGCGACCCATCTGCGGGGTGTGTGTGTGTCAAAATGGGGACTGGCCGACACAGCTTTTACAAAGTGCCGCCGCACCACTTCCCCCCACAGCATCGCAAACTCAGGAGACGGGATGCAGGCGGGGGGACCGGCAGCAGCACCTCCACAACGAGAGATGGGAGGGACCCCTGCCGATGAAGGGTTCCCTTCACGTGGCGGCGGCTGCCCCGGAGCCAGCTCGGTGGAGGCGGGTCCCATCTGGTGGGCGGGAGGGGTCGGGGGCTCGCCAGTCCTGCCCCTCCTTCCTTCCCGTCCTGCTTACCTTGGCCCTCCCCGAGGTGCCCCTTTCCAAGGTGCCCCTTCCTGTCTGAGAAGCGGCAGCCCAGCAGGCAGGAGGCGCCCGGGGAGGTAGGCTCGAGGGAGCCCCTGAAGCGGGCAGGTGAGGGGCGGGCAGGCGAGCGAGCATGCAGCTGGGGCTGGTGGGTGGCAGCCGCAGCTGCAGCCTCTGTGCCTGCACGGACTGGCTGCCGGCTGGGGGATAGGAAGAGGGTGCGTCGGGCCGGGCTGAGCCCCCATTGGAAGACAAACCCCCTTAGCCCACCCCAGCCCCAGTGAGTGGCCGCCACCGGTCAGAGGGCAGCCCACCGCCAGATGAACGTGCGGGGCACCTTGGGCGGCACTTTTGGAGGGGAAGGCACAGTTTTTTTGGGGGGCAGCGCCAAACTGCACCCGGCCCTGCCTCCGCCAAAAGCCTTGCATCTCCTTGACTGCCGTCGCCTCTTTCTCCCTGAGTCCAGCAACCTCAGCGCTTTCCGGACTCGGGGAGAAAGAGGTGGCGGCGGCCAGGGAGTTGCTGGGCTTTTGGCGGGGGGCCAGGTCTAGTTTGGCGCCCCAAGGGCCGGCTCGCACTCTAGGCGAATGCCTAATTTGTCTAGCGGGTGAGCCGGCCCTGGTTATACCTCTGAGGATGCCAGTCACAGCTGCTGGTGAAACGTCAGGTACTACAATGCCAAGACCATAGCCGTAGGGCCCGGAAAATCTGCAACAACTAATGAACTCCGGCCATGAAAGCCTTTGACAACGTATTGTTCTGGAAACCTTGGAGAGTTCCTGACTGGCAGGCAGGGTAGATGGTAGCAAACTCTGTGGACCCATGAATTGTGCAGTTTGCTACAAGGCAACTGCTTTTGTGTCTATACGAATGTTATGTCAGGGCGGAACTAGATGTGATGAACATACATGAAGCTGCCTTATTTTGAATCTACCCATCGGTCCATCAAGGTCAGTATTTTCTATTCAGACTGGCTGTGGTTCTCAGGGCTTTCCCATCACCTACCGCCTGGTTCTTAACTGGAGATGCCAGGGATTGAACCTTGGGCTGCCATGGGGATGCTACCACTGCTGCCACTTTAAAGTCATTTAAAGGTGCCACAGATGTGGCACTCTTGTGCCCCCCCTCCAGGTGCCAAAACAGCTGCATGTTTGTGTGTGGGGGGGTTGTAGCTGTGTGGCACTTGATAAGGAGCTGTGGGTGGGGAAATGAGCACCTCAGCCCACCAGTCTGCAGGCCTGACCAGGACTGTGGCAGCCACAGGTATGGCGTGGCATCTAGTTTGGCCCTGAGAGAGGCTGTCTGGCAGAAAGCAAAGTCCTGTGGGTGCCACAGTAAAAAAAAATCAGCCACCAGCCCGGTGTGATCCTTAGTGGCACAATCTCACAGCAAAACATTTTTTTTGGTCTGTGCCAGAATGAGAGGATGCCATCGGCCCAGCCAGTACCCGCTAAGGCGACGATGCCACTCCGTTCCCCATACGAATTATGTCAGCTGCAACTGGACAGCAAGGCAAGCAAACAAGGGAACCCTTTTTAATAAGTGGGTTCTAGATCAGCTCAGGGGTGGCGGCGGCTCAGAGGTTAAGACGCTGAGCTGCAGACCGGAAGGTCGGTAGTTCGGCAGTTCGAGACCCGAGTGCCGCGTGACGGAGTGAGCTCCCGTCTCTGGCCCCAGCTCCTGCCAACCTAGCAGTTCGAAAGCAAGGAACTGCAAGCAGATAAATAGGTACCGCTTCGGTGGGAAGGTAACAGCGTTCCGTGCGCCTCGGTGTTTAGTCACGCCGGCCACATGATGTCTTCGGACAGCGCTGGCTCTTCAGCTTGGAAACGGAGATGAGCACTGCAGCCCTAGAGTTGGATTCGCCTGGCTTTCGAGCAAGGGAACCTTTACCTTTACTAGATCACCTCAACCCTGGATTCTCCCTAGAAGCTAAGATGACTCAACTGAGGCTATTGTACTTTGGTCCCATTATGACAAGAGGAGAGTCACTGGGAAAGGCAATAAGGCTAGGAAAAATTAAAGGCAGCAGAAAAAGAGGAAGACCCGACGTGAGACAGGTTGACTTGATCAAGGAAGCCCTGGCCCTCAGTTTATGAGACCTGAGCAAGTCTGTTATTGAAAGGATGCTTTGGGGTGTCATTAATTCACGCGGCCGCCCTAGGCTGGAGGCGACTTGGTGGCACATCGTGCGCACACACCCTGCCACGAATTTTGTTAGTCTTTAGGGTGCTACTGGACTCTTGCTCTTTTCTACTGACTAACACGGAGACCCCTCTTCAGCTATTCCCTTTTAACAGTTACGAAAAACAGACCCCATGAGGTGTCACTGCTAATCTGTCTGTAAAAGGGACACGTGTCCATTGACAGAGAAAAGATGCACTTTTCCCAAAGTGTTGTCTCACCTCCAGCTGCGGTTATCTGCGCTCATCCTCGGGGTGGGGTAGGGTGGGGTGGGGGATCTTTGCATCGGAACAAAAACACTGGATTCCTTCGACCCGAAGCTCGGAAGACCCATCTCCGCCAAGGTCACCGTCCCCAATAATAACCTGCCCTTTTCATCCGAGCGCTAACGTGACCTTTTCATCCAGGCGATATGCCTTTAAAGGTAAAGGTAAAGGTTCCCTTGCTCGAAAGCCAGTCGAATCCGACTCTAGGGTTGCGGTGCTCATCTCCGTTTCAAAGCCGAAGAGCCAGCGCTGTCCGAAGACGTTTCCGTGGTCATGTGGCCGGCATGACTAAACACCGAGGTGCACGGAACGCTGTTACCTTCCCACCGAAGTGGTCCCTATTTATCTACTTGCAATTTCTTGCTTTCGAACTGCTAGGTTGGCAGGAGCTGGAACTAGAGACGGGAGCTCACCCCATCTTG
>NW_015170899.1:1227765-1241034 GCF_001447785.1 Gekko japonicus | reverse complement strand
TCCCCGGGGGGGGGGGGGGGGGGGGATTGATTCCCACGCTCCGCGGCGGGGGGATGTTCGCAGTCCGGGCGGAGGAGGGCGGCTGGAGCGGCGCTCCGACGGCCGAGCACGGATTCGATTGCCCTGCCGGCTGTCCGGGACCCGGCGAGAGCTGCTCCTTTCCGAGTCTTCTAAGAAGCTTTCCTGTTCAGTGGGAGCCGGTGGTGGGTTGTTCCCTGAGCCGGAGAGCCGTTTCAGCAGATTGGATCTCTTTTCTGTCGCCGGCTGAGCTTGAAAACAGCCGAGTGTGACTTTTAGGGAGCAAAGTGGGATTTGATTAAGGGTTAGGACCAGTGCTCCCTCTAAGCTGTGGAGTCTTGTGAGCAAAAATCCTACTTGGTGAGCTCCTGGCATTAAAGCTGTGGGCGAGCGATTTGGCTGCTGCATAAATCAGTTTGCTCCAGAGCCATCCTCCCCGAGCGAAGACGACAGTGTGTGAGCCGGAGGCTAAAAAACTGTGAGCTAGCTCACACTAACTCCGCTTAGAGGGAACACTGGTTAGGACCACTGTTCCCTCTAAGCTGTGGAGTCCTGTGAGCACAAATTCTACTTTCCCTCTAAGCTGTGGAGTCTTGTGAGCAAAAATCCTACTTGGTGAGCTACTGGCATTAAAGCTGTGGGCGAGCGATTTGGCTACTGCGTAAATAAGTCTGCTCTGGAGCCCTCCTTCCTGAGCGAGGACAAAAGCTAAAAAACTGTGAGCTAGCTCACACTAACTCAGCTTAGAGGGAACACTGGTTAGGACATCTCTCTCCCCCTCCCCCCTTTAAGCCTTCCACTGGAGCAATAGGAGACGGCTCCAAAGTGTGTGATTTCCTGGTGCCGGTGGAGGTGTTTGTCCACCATGTCCAGCATGCTAAATCTTAACATGCAGTTGATTCAGTCTGAGTCCAGTGGCACTTTGAAGATCTCCAGATCTGAAGGCGTGTGCATGCACATGAAACCTGATGCCCATAATTAAAACTTTCTTTGTCTTAAAGGTGCCACTGGACTCAAACTTTGTCCTGTTGCTTCAGACCGACACAGCTACCCACCTGAACCCACAATTAGTTATACAGTTATTTCTTTCAGAGATTTTTCTCTGGTAAGGATAACACACACACCCTTTAAACTGTCCCGTTATTGTTCATTCTGTCCTCCAGTCTGGTCCTTGAATTCTAGTTTGTGTGTGAGAAGAGTGTTGTCAAGCACTGTTCCCGCTAAGCTGATTTAGTGTGACTTAGCTCAGTTTTTTTAACCTCCAGCTCAGACGTTTTTGTCTGAGGAAGGGATGGCTCCTGAGCATACTAATGTATGCAGTAGCCAATTGGTTCACTCGCAGCTTAAATGCCAGTAGCTCACAAAGTAGAGCATTTGTTCACAAGACTCCACAGCTTAGAGGGAGCATTGGTGTCAAGTCATTTCCAATTTGTGGCCACTCTGGGAATTAAATTGCCTCCCTAAAGTCCTATCCTTAATAGCCATGCTCAATCCGGAAGAAGGGAACTCCAAAGACCAGCACCAGAAAGGACGCCGCGGAGTACAACCGAAGATCCGCCGCAAAAAGGGTGTCTGGTAGGGTAGTCACCACCCCTGTATGTCTGTGGCCTTAGGTTAGATTCTGTAAATGTGATTAGCACTCTCTGTAAGCCGCCCAGAGACCCTTAGGGGTTAGGGCGGGATAGCAAATTGAATAAATAAATAAATAAATAAATCCCTCTCGTGTGGGGTCTTCCTCTTTTCCTGCTGCCTTCGACTTTCCCCAGCATTCTTGTCTTTTCCAGTGACTCTCATCTTCTCATAATGGGACCAAAGTACAAAAGCCTCAGTTTAGTCATTTTTAGCTTCTAGAGAGAGTTCAGGCTTGTTTCCTGTTTACCTAGAAGAATTTGTGTCCTTTGTAGTCAGAGCTCTGGTTGGTCTTTTTCATCTTTCCCCCCTCCCCATGTGAACTGATATTTTTTTTTAAAAAAAAGCATCAAAAGAGTTGTCTTGGTTTGGTTGTATACGTGATTTGCTGCACTTTACCAGTGCACACGTGTGCTTCTCTACATTTAGCAGAATGCCACATAAAAAGAAAATGGATATGACCGGCGACATAGTTATCTGTATTCAATCAGTCCTCAGCAGCCTGAGAAACCCCCATTTTGATTTTAAAGTTTTTATGCTCTCCCCTCCTTCACCATAGAATGGACAGCCCCTTTTTACATTGGCTGACAAATGACGTGTTAAAAATGGACTACAAAGTCAGGTGTCAGAGTATAGCTGACTCTAGGGGGCCACATCTCAGAAGGCCCGGACTGCAATCCAGTCACCCCTTGACTGGGAGGGTGGTTGTGTCAGAGACATCCAAAAAACACCCCTTTTCTTGTTGGTTAATAACTTTTAACCTTCAGCTGGCCAACCGAGGGTGGGAAAGGGACTGGAAGAAATTTCAGAACTGCTCGTATAGAGAACGGCATCTTGCAATGCCTGAACTTCTAATATTCAGTTGAAACCGTCTTTAGGTATTATGGCCTATGGGCGCAGAAGGCTCTCTCTCTCTCTCTCTCTCTCTCTCTCTTGTCTCTATGGTGAAATTCTTTGGGCTTGAAAACAGAGTCAAACCCAGTTCAGTTTTATAGGAGCAATAACTATGACGACTGTATTAGGACACTGGCTTCTTGGTGGCCCTGACCTGATTAGTGTTTCCAAGGCTGAGCTGTTGGGTTCAGGAAACTGATCCGGCACATTTGTCTGAGTAGTGCTCTGAGGTGATGTGGAACCCCAGTCACCATGGGCCGTGGAAGCTGTGAGAAAAGGCACTTTTCGACTGCTACAGACGGACTAACACCGTTGACCCATCTTGATCTACCTCCAGCTGAATTTCCAGCTGAAGTGCTTTGAGTCCATTAAGTAATAGACTGTGCAGTCCTATGCAGAGCTGAAGGCTTGGAAGGATGGACCCACGTTTAAGATAGCACCGATAGATCAGCTGCTGAATCGAACAGCAGAGAATAATTCAGTTCCCTTGCTGTTGTTTTTAACGACGTGTTTTACCTGGAATAAAACACCTTTTCCTTTTATTGCTGACACACAAGCAAACTGTTGCTGTACACTTTTTTTTAAAAAAATAGCTCATGATAGAAACGGCATGAAATATTTAAGTGAGGAAATAAATCTGCTTCGGAGATGAGAATCTTGCAGGAGGGGGGGGGGGGGGGGCCGAACGTGAAGGATTACAGAAATCCATTTAGAAATGGAATGGGAGTCATACCTGGTTTAATCTTGTCATCTGAACTGTGTATGTGTGTTTAATGCATGAATTTCATTACTTGCATTTCATAGGATATGTTCCTTACGATCACAGTGATAAGAGACAAGCCTGCCCTTTAGGGGAAGAGGGAAGCATTCTGTGTTGCAGAATGCAGGCGATTACACCTTGAGAGCACCTCTTATCTCTTTGCCACTCACGGGTGGTACAAGCTGAAAGGTTTAGTGTTACAACAATTAGTGGGTCTTATTTCTAGGTATGTGCAAATGTAAATCCCGGTGGATTTAAAAAAAGAAGAAGAGATTGGATTTATACCCTGCCCCTTCACTTGGAGTCTCAGAGCGGCTTACAAACTCCTTCCCCTTCCCCTCCAGACAACAGACACCCTGTGAGGTAGATGGGGCTGAGAGCGCTTTTTCCAGAACGGTCCTTGAGAGAACAGCTGTGCTAGAGCTATGGCTTGCCCAAGGTCATCCACCAGGTGCAAGTGGAGGAGTGAGGAATCAAACCCGGGTCTCCCAGATTAGCGTCCGCGTACTTAACCACTACACCAAAAGTGCTCTGTGCTGCTGATGTGCTATAATTCTTGTGAGGTATAAGAGCACAGTATAGCCATAACAAACATTCTGAGCGCATAATTTTCACTTTCAGGTTATCCAAAGCTGCATCCTCACATCATTGGATAGTGTGCTGTTGAACTGTAGCACTCATTTGCCACTCAGTTGTCTTGTCTGCACGGGAAGATCATTGCAAACAATTAGTAAGGTAAAGGTAAAGGTTTCCCTTGCCCGAAAGCCAGTCGAATCTGACTCTAGGGTTGTGGTGCTCATCTCCGTTCCCAAGCCGAAGAGCCGGCGCTGTCCGAAGATGTCTCCGTGGTCATGTGGCCGGCATGACTAGACGCCGAGGTGCCCGGACTGGGTGCTAGATCTTTTTAGACATCATGTATCAGACTTCATGTCCAAGTGGGCTGCCTGCAATCCTCCTGATACGTAGGGTCGCCATTTTGTCTGAAATGGGCACAACACGTGTGTTATGTTTCATCACTGTAGCTACGTGTATCAGGAGGATTGTGGGTAGCTCACTCTCCTGGTACACAAGGTTGAATTCTGTGATGTCTGGAAAGGTCTAACAATAGCACCGTGTCCAGCAAAGAGTGGATGCAGCTCACGAACAGGCCTTGGAGGCTTGCTGACCTGCCACACCCAACTGATACCTGAAATATTGTTCCCAATAAAAGCCAAACTACTTGTTACATATAGTTTGGCCCGAACAGGTTGTGAACTACTATTATTGTTGTTATTGTTGTTATTACGATTACACTGCCTATTAGTTCATGGCTGTGGTCTCACACACTAAATAGTCCACTTTCAATGCGCTTTCCAACTGGATTTTGCCAGTTCACTGTGACCGATTCCCCACAAGCAGCTGAGCCGCCCTCACTCTTCTGTTTGCCCCGGGTTGCATTGGTCAATTTCACACTATTCACTGTATGGCCGCATTTTGACCCGCATCTCCCCCCTGATTTTCCCCACGTCTTATTGATCTAAAAAAAACCAAGGATCAAGAAGACGCGGGGGAAATCGGGAGG
The DNA here is from genome assembly GCF_001447785.1 of Gekko japonicus. Taxonomy (NCBI): domain Eukaryota; kingdom Metazoa; phylum Chordata; class Lepidosauria; order Squamata; family Gekkonidae; genus Gekko; species Gekko japonicus. The sequence continues at coordinate 1,236,172 of NW_015170899.1, read as the reverse complement.
AGATGCAGGTCAAAATGTGGCCACAAGCAAATAGTGGGAAACTGACCAATGCAACCGGGGCAAACGGAAGAGCAAGGGCAGCGCAGCTGCTTGCGGGGAATTGGTAACAGTAAAATCCAGTTTGAGAGTGCACTGAAAGTGGATTGAAAGTGGATTATTTAGTGTGTGTGATTGTAACTTCTGAAGCAGGATATAAGGATAAAAAAACCCTCTTTTTTAAAAAAAAGAAATGCTCTTTAAGCATCATAGATCAGAATTAGCCTAAACCAAGAGCATCTTAGTGTTTTTTTTTAATGTCCTGCTAGTCTTGTTAGATAATTCCCAAATGGTTCTAAGCCAATCTGTTTTTTCTGCTCTTCAACTACTTGTAGAGCTGTCAGAAGACGGCAAAGGCTTGTTCTGTGCCGCTGATGAAGGCAAGACTGGATTTGATGTTCAGCTCTGATCAGCATGGTGTACTCCAGGGAGAAATTCTGTTGGGGAAGAGTTTGGAGAAGTGTTGGAAGTGCTGAGAAACGGGGGGCAGAGATATAGGGGGTACTGTCTGGGAATGTGTGACGTCACTTCGGGGGGGGACCTCGAAGTGACGTCATACTGCTCTAGGAATCACCATTTTCACCATAGAGTTTCCAGTGATTCCTAGAGAGGGCTGTCATCACTGCGTTGCCCAAAAGTGACTGTTTTCTTGGAAGTGATGTCATGCCATTGTTCAGTGGTGATTTGTAAAGATGATGATGATTAATTAAATTTATAAACCACTCTCCCCCAGAGGGCTCAGGGTGGTGTACATCATAATTAAACATAAACAATTAAAAACAGTAACTAGAAAGTAATAAATGGTGAAAACAGATAAAACAGTATAACTCCTTCAGATAATCGATAACGTACATATACGTTTGCTCCCTCCATAGGGTGGATCACATACGGAGGATTGGTAAGGCCAGATGGAAGCCATGGTAAGGAACTGTTGCTTTCCTCAACTGTAGGCCTGGTGGAACATCTTCATTTTACATGCCTTGTGGAACTGAGCAACGTCCCGCAGGGCACGGATGTCACTAGGTAGAGGGTTCCACCAGGTTGGGGCCAGGGCCTAGTTGAGGACAGCCAGACATCTTTTGGGATTACAAATTAAAGCTGTAGCAGCATAGTCAGTAAACAGGAGCCAGGGGTGGGACTTCCCCAGGGGTCATTTCCTGCGGGAGCGCACAGGAGCGGAGCTCCGGCAGTAAGGAGCCCAGGGGGCGGGCAACAAGCCCTGCCCCCTGCTCCCAGCAGCCCTCAGTCAGGCCACGAGGAGCAAGAAGCAGCCAGGTAAGTTGCAGAGCCCCCCCCCCAGTCTGCCTTCAGATACAAGCTCTCCCTCCTCTGTGAGGGCAGATCTGCACGTTCCCCCCCTCCCAGTAGCTAGCAATCCAAAACAGTCCAGTGGAGTCTGAGCGGTGGGTGTTGCCTTCTGACACACTTCCAGTGATGTCAGGGGGTATGGCATATGCAAATAAGTTATGCTAATGAGCTCCTGCACCTCTTTTTCTACGAAATGACTCCTGGACTTCTCTGCCCCTAGTAGGGGCTTGGTAGCCCTAGCAGTGTCAGGGGCTTATGCTTCTTCTGGCAACATTCCTCTCAGTCACAGCAACAAACCCATCTACCACCTGGGTGCCTCAGCATGGTCCTTCCCACCATGACCTATCCCACAATGCTGTGGGAGGGCTGGCTTGGCTCTCTTCCAGCTCTCAGACAGACAGACAGGTTGGTCTAGGCAGTTGCCTCAGTATGCCTAGTGAATGGGCCGGCTCTGGTCAGGTGGAGTGCAGGAGGAGCTGCCTGGAAGCAAGGAGACGGAGAAGGCTGACTTTTGCACACTGATTCTGAATAACCTGCCAGAAGTTTGGCTTAAAGACTCAGGTGGCTGTATGTTAGCCTAAACTGCCTCACAGGGTTGTTGTGTGAGGATAAAATGGAGGACAGGAGAATGATGTAAGGCGCTTCAGGTTTCCGTTGGGGTGAAAGAGGGGATATAAATAGGTAAATATTGTGCTATGTTCTTCACAGAATGTTCTTCTTTCGGGCTTGAATGTTCTTGGCAGCATTTCTCGTTTTACAGCAAAGAGAGCCTTTGACTTTAACCGGTGTTGAAATGGTACCGATAGTTTAAACCTGTTTTGCTACAGAAAAGGTATCTCGTGAATCTCTGGCGTCTTTTAATATATTTTTAAGAAAATACGTACTGTCTGGTTTTTAAAAAAGGTATCTGCTCGGAGTCCCACCGAGAGTCCTCCCTTAATTGATGGATCCTTCGTGGAAGCATCTTTGTACCCAGTTAATTAGCTATGTAGACTTTAGGTTTTTCACATCGGCTCCAGCTGGAAGTTGTAAATCATTGTCTTAAAAAACGCAGGCCATGCGGGGCAGAGAAACGGTCCCTGAGCTCTAGCCAAGCCGCAAATTCTTAATGCTTTGTACGCTGAAACCTGGGGGCTGAGGGATCTTTAAAAGAAGGGTACGCCGACCACTGATCAATTGGTGCTTTTCTTTCCCCGCGGGTGCCTTTGGATTGTTTCAGTCTCTGCTGATTTGTGCACAATTTTTGCCGGTTGCTTTTCCCCCCTCCGTGCCCAGTAACCCGGCACAAATAGATGCGAGAGAAAGTAACCCAGAGAGGTTAAGCAATCCAGGACTGAATAAATGAAGCAGAAGTCAGACCAGTGACAGTATTGATTCCCTATTCGTTTGCAACCCATGTTTCCACTGCTGTAATAGAACGACTGTATATTAATTAGCTCTTTGTCTAATGGCTGTCAGGACAAGTCTTCCGTTCGGCCTGCACTCTCCCTGCTCTCCTGCTGGAGGGATGTAAACTGTGGAGTCACCCCTCCCAACAAGGCATCTGCGTTAGGATCGAGATTTGTTTCTTCACACCTTACACCCATTCCGCAGGCACTTCATTGGTTGCCCATCTGCTACCATCTTCAGAGTCCAAGGTACTGGCTATCCCATACAAAACCTTGGACCCTCGTCCCTGTATGCTCTACTGCAATGGCTTTGCTCACCTGAACAGGGCTTTTTTTTTGGGGGGGGGGTGCTGCCCTGAAAATGGGGAAGATTGACAACAGCCCGTACATGTGCATTCTCTGTTGTGCCCATCACCTTGTGGAATGGTTTGTTGAGGAGGTCAGGAAGCCTCCTATGCATCTGCAAACAATACAGCAGAATGGTTCGGGAAGGCTTTTCTATAACAGCACTGGGGTATACTGTAATGGAATGATTCCGGAACTTGCTTTTATAAAGGGAACAGGACTAGCGCTGCCTACAGTGCATGTTACCTGTCAGCCATAGGTATTATCCCGCTCTCACTGCATTGTTTTCTGCTTATGTAAAACCATGTTCTATGTTTATTTATTTTATTTATTTATCATTACATTTCTATACCTCTCCTTCCCGGAGGCTCGGAGCAGTTTACACATATACATTTAATGACCTAACTAGGGCCACACACATATCAGGGGAGATGGATGCCTTACCAGGCACCTAAGCAGCGTAGGTCTTTCTGTGGCGGGATCTTGCTGGAACCAGGTGGTAGTGTTCCTCAGCGGAGGTCTTTTTCCGTCTCTTTTGGCTCGGCTCCCTGGGATGGTCCTTTTATGGCGCGCGGCTGCACGATGAAGTAGCAACTGGTCTCTGTCCCGAAGGCTCCGACCGTGATTACGTCACCACGCCTCCATATGTTCTTTAACGTATGTCTAATGCTTTTTGCTGGGTTTCAGACTTCTGCAGTCCTGTTACATCGCTTTAATAAGCAATGTAATAGGGCTAGGATTTCAGATGTTTTGTCCTACTGCCTGCATTGACTTACACTGTAATATGCCTTGAGTTTAGGTGGGAAAGGTAGGCTATAAATAAAGTAAACAAATAAAAATGGACTTGGTGGCGAGCGGTACAGTGGTGAGATTTCCAGTGTTCCCTCTGAGCTGAGTTAGTGTGAGCTAACTCATGGTTTTTTAGCCTCCAGCTCACACATTTTTGTCTTCGCTCAGGAAGGATGGCTGCAGAGCAAACTAATGTATGCAATAGCCAAATCAAATAGCTCACAACTTTAATGCCAGTAGCTCACAAAGTCGAATTTTTGTTCACAAGACTGCATAGCTTAGAGGGAGCATTGCTGATGACACTGCATTTTTATAGCATAATGAAAAACAGGGCAGATTGTAGCAGAGGATCTCTTTAAAATGGGTGAGTGGGTAAAAATGTAGTAAACGAAGTTCAGCATAAATAATTATAAAGTGATGCTGCACATTGAGGGGGGAAATCTAACTTTTACAGTTGCAGTGATGCGGGATAAATTGTGACTGAGCTGAAAGAGATCTTGCGGTCATGGTGGACGGTTCATTGAAAATGTTGCCTCGTATGCAGCAATGGTGGGGGAAAAAATGCCAATTCTGTGCTTGAGATTATTTGGAAAAGGAGTGGATCAGTATCACAGGGTCCTTGTGTGGATCTGTGGTATATCCAAATCTGGAACACTGTGTCCCGTTCTGGTGGCCCCAGAGTATCACAGAGCCAGAAAAGGGCATCCAAAATGTTCCAGAGTTTTCTTATGTGAGCAAGGCCTATTAGTGTAAGGAACCCCCCCCCCCCAGCAAATAGGTAACATGATAGAGGCTTCTAAATCTGTGCATGCTACAATGAAAGTGGACTGAGAATAGTTTTGTTTTCTTAAATTCTTCCAAAAGTTCTGCAACTTGGGGGCACCAAAAGAAATTGTATGGTAAGCTCAGGACAAGCAACGCATTTCATCCAGTGTGTAATTTGTGGTCAAATTCTCTGCCATGCAGTGTAATGATGGCCACTGGAGTAGGATTAGGTGTAACCACGGAGGATGGGTCCATTAATGGCTATCAGCCATAATGACTCACAGTACAATCCTAAACAGAGTTACACCCTTGTTAGGCCTGTTAACGTCAGTGAACTTAGAAGAGTGAAAAACTTTTTAGGATTGAACTGTAAACCATGTTCAGATACATCCCTCTGTATGTTGGGTGTGGGAAGGACAGAAGCCCCTTTGGATAGAGCCAAGCTTTGGTCTTTCTGTCTCAGCTTGGAAGATTTCTGGAGTGTCCGGTTGGCCACTGTGGGGAAAAGGATGTTAAACTAGATGAACCATTGGTCCATACTGATTGAAACAATGGCCCTGGCTTGAGTAAAAATGGTGGCCAAGCAATAGCTTTAGTAGAGTTGGCAGGAAACACCACTCATCTTCATAGAATCAAATGCCAACAAAGACATGATCGAGCCTTGAGGAAAGATGGAATTCCTCTCTCTGATACAGCATTTCCTGCACAAGCTGACTCCAACACAAATTGAGACTGTGGTTGCCACGTCAAATTTTCATCCATGTTTTCTCTTTCCATGGCAACATTAATAATATATACGGTAGATATTTTGTATGGCAGGCATATTCTATGTTATGTAGTTACTTGCCAGCCCAGTGGCTAATGTTGGGGGAAAGTACCAATGTGATGAAGAAGATTCATGTTACCAATCTGTTGTGAGAACCAAACCCATTTTGCATTGTCAACTGAATTCTGATAACATAAATATGGAATCTATGGACTATGTCCTGTGGTTCTCTGAACACTGACTATGTTTGAAGGTGGAATGTTGTGACATATTCAGATGGGATAAAACTTTGGGGGGCAGCTTAAGTTGAGTCTGGATTTGTGAAGTGGAGAGAGAAAATGTTGGAAATACTGCTCTGAATTCAATAAGAGATCCTCTTTTTTTTTTTTTTTTTTTTTTTTGAAAAACCTTAGAAGTCCTAAAATTTTGGTTTTATCATTTTAGTTTGCCTGTTCAGCCAGTCCTGTATCTATTGTGAAAGGCAATATAGCCATTCTAAGAAGAGTAAAAGAGCTAGAAAATGGGGATGAATCAATACAGTGCCTAAATCACAAGTCCTGCCATAGAACAGGGGGGAAAGACAGTAGGGCCGGGGCAAATGATTGGTAGCCTAAATGCAAGGCAAACACATTCATATGCTTGAGGCAGCTCACAGTTAAAACAGTAAAAAAAAAAGAAAAGATATAGGTAAGAACAGTTAAAAAACAAAATCGATAAAGATGTTACTACCAAAAACAACTGATAGAAGCAAGCCAGAGTACAAAAGCCCTTTAAAAAGAACAGTGATGTGTGGATATGGCCAAAATTCTAAGATCATGGTTATACCTGGAATCTTCTTTCCAAGCACTCTTCTTTGGTCTGTGGAGGGTTTCAGTCAGCCTCCCTAGCAACAAGGAAGGAGTTGGGGAAGCAGGGTAGAGTGGACACATAAAAGCTTCCCGGTGCAATCTGATTAGCCTCCGTGTTTGAAGAATTCCTGAGGCTTACAGAGGTCCTGATGGCCAACAACCACAAAGGCAGTCTGATGAAACGGCGAGCCTTAAGCTGCCATCGGAAGCCGTCAAGTTAATGATTCTGTTTCAGAGGAAATAGATTCATTATTTTTTAATTGGGCTGCTGTTTGTGCATTTTCATGAACTTGCTTATCAAAATGCGACAGGAGATCCTTGATATCAGGATTCAGAAGTTTGTTGACGAAGCCACAGGGGATGACAGGGACGGAGCTGGCATTTGGTGCCTTTCACAGGATGCTTGCCTTCTGCGCTGGTTGAATTTTCACGGGTTCCCAGGGTAACCTTACTTTAACACAAAATCATCCCCCTCATAAGAACATAAGAGATTCCAATGTTGGATCAGCCCAAAGGCCCATCCAGTCCAACACTCTGTATCACACAGTGGCCAGAAATACCAGTGCCATCAGGAGGTCCACCAGTGGGGCCAGGACATTAGAAGCCCTCCCACTGTTGACACCCCCCCCCAAGCACCAAGAAGACAGAGCATCACTTGCCCCAGAGTCCCTATCTAGACCTTGTGGCTAATAGCCACTGATGGACCTCTGCTCCATATGCTTCTCTAATTCCCTTTTGAAGCCGTCCATGCTTGTAGTCGCCACCACTTCCTGTGGCAGGGAATTCCATGTGTTAATCACTCTTTGGGTGAAGAAGTATACTTCCTTTTATCCATTCTAACCCGACCGCTCAGCAATTTCATGGAGTGCCTCCATGAAGCTATGGCCAAGTCCAGCTGAAAATCTTTCCGTGGCGGAGGAATGTACCCCTCCGCGTGTCCCAAGCTTATACCAGAACATACTGAAGGTTAGCTAATAGAAGAGATTGAAATAGGTGCTTATGAACATTCATATCCAAGTCACGCAATTCTCTGAATGTTGCGAACATTCAGTGAAAGAGGCCACCCAAGACCAACTCTTTTGTAGTTACTGTAAGTGATCTTTCACAATCGAGAGGATTCCTCAAATGCGGCCAGATGTTTTTGCACCTGACATCTCGCCATCTCACTGTGTAGGTATTTAATATGTTATCCCCATTTTTGTCTCTTTTATACTTTGTCTTCATCTGTATCTCTTCTCCAGGGAACTCGGGGAAGCTGCTATAGTTCTCTCTCCCTCTTCCGACTCCCCCCCCTCATGTCATTCTCATTCTCATGGCAGCCCGGTGAAGTAGGTAAGGTGGGGAGATAGTCAGCAGACCGAGGTCACCCAGTGGGCTTTATGGCTGATGATGGGGATTGAAAGCGAAGCCTTCCCAGCCCAGTTCTGAAACTACTGCGCCATACTTGCTGTTTTCAGTGCTACGATGCAAAATGCTTGTTTAGGCATCGTCAGCCATTTTAGCAGAGCACTTATTCAGTTCTCTTCTGTTGTACTAGGTTTTTTTTAATACTTAGGCTAAAAACACCATAAATAAATGAATAAGCAATGCAGAGAATTGGTATGGGTGCCAGCGGGGAGATATAGGTTTTGCTCCACTGTGAACAGCTGCTGATTTTCCACGCATTTCTCTGAACCCAGCCAGGAATGTGGCATCCCATATTTTCCTCCCATCTGAATGTGCCCCATGTGCCCCATCCAGCCCCCACTCTCCATTTCAGTGTTGACCTCCTCTAAGGACGGTTTCGAATGCCCAACTCAGACTTATGTACGACAGTGGGCGTGGCGTGAGTAATTTTCCCATGTATACAGAGGTCAGATTGGCCAACGAACGCTCCTATTTCCCAGGAAGTGAGACAACACACTAGGTTTAATGAACAAATGTTGCCTTTTTACTAAGCAGTTCTCAAGCATACGAAAAACAGATGCACACGCAGAATCACACAAGTTCCTTAGTTACAAAAGTATATAGAAAGCAATCAGCAGGGAAAATAAGAAATTCAACAGACAAGGGGGATAATAGAGCAGGATATCACTTATACTTATCTGAGGTCCAAGCTGAGAAGAAATCTCCTCATGGAAGAAATGGGGCAGCTTAAGGATCAGCGGGTGAACTCTAAAAAC
>NW_015170899.1:1188816-1227703 GCF_001447785.1 Gekko japonicus | reverse complement strand
GGTCGCGACTCCCGGGAACGCAGTAAGAATCACCTGCAGCACTTAAGTTGCAAGGTAAGGGAGGGATGGGTTAACCAGAGAGACAAAGGCTGTGTTTCTCTTTTTAAAGGTTTGTTTTTGGGTTTGGCTTACGGCCATAAACCCTTAGGGTCCGTCCTCTTTACTATGGCTATAGGTTAAAGAGTTGTGACGTCCTAAGGAAGGGGCAATATGCAGATGCTCTGCCCTAACTTCAAAGATAGAGCCATGTGGCCAGGTGTAAAACGTTGTTTCCATTGGCAACCTTTGACTTGCAGAGATGTGCCTGCTCCATGACGGGCAATAAAGGAAGTTTTCTTTGTGATGCCAAAACCAGATAGCAGGAAGAGTTACGTGGTTTCCCATAGTTCAGCAATGGTGGGAAAGCCTGTTGTTTCTCCAAGTGGCATAATGGCACTGGCATAATGGCACTGGTCTTCTTTGTCCAGAGGCACGCTGGGAAGATGCAGGGAAGCACGTGTTCTGTAGTCCAGGCAGCACCAGCCTTGCCCATCCATAGGCAAGCATGAGATGCAAGGCAAGCCATACAAACACAGCAGCAAACACAGCAGTAATCCCTGAGTCCCAAATGCACAGATACACAGACATCTGACAGACATAGCAGCAGCACAGTACAGACAATGCAGTTACAAGCACACATGGTTACAGTGTGCTTTCGGGTGTTACCGAGGAGGCTGTGCATGGGTTCTTCCCTTCCCCATCCTGCTAAATCTTTCCTCTTACATCCAATAATCTCTGCTGGCCTCTGGCTTTCCCACCTTCTGTGAAAACATGGGAGAAGTTCCTCTAATAAGGAGTACTCTGTTGTTTTTGATGCAGAAATTACTGCAAGTCCTGTTCTAACAAACAACAACAAAAATATTCTCTGTATTGAATAATCTGTGTGCCGAACTTGTACTATAAATCAATAGTTGTGTTGATGGATATCAAGGGGAAAATTCCTTCCCTCCTTTTAAAAACTGGGGAATCTTTTTTTTTAAAAAATGCTTGGAATGTTCAGAGACCCTATTAACCATCCCCCCTTATCAAATTATGTTGTTGTTTGCTGGATTTACATACGCTTAAGTGTTTAAGTCTTGCTGAAATATTTAAAGGTGGAGGATGCCTTGTTTAAACTCTGTTGCCAGACGAAATCTTGTTTCGGCTCGAATAATTAAAGAGCCCTTCTCAGCCATTGCTCATGGAAATGTTTTATGCATGGCTGTGTGTTTGAATTGCTTCTCCTGTCTTACAAATTAAAAACATTTTTATTGTACGCTAAAACCGACTCTCAGTCGTCTCAAGACTACGCCTGACTGCTGCTGAAAATAGCTACTCCATGTCTTGCTCTTCTCGTGTCCCTGTGATGTGTATGATTCGGACATCCCTGCCCCTTCAGCTTGCTGCCAATGAGGTGGAACAGTGTGAGGAAATGTGAAGGGTGATGATGATGTTACACCATATAATTGTACTTGCTAGACATTATGGGGAAATGTCAGGAAGGAAGACTCAGGGCTGCTGATTTCAGTGGAATCAAGGAGGAGGAGGAGGAGATTGGATTTATACCCCGCCCATCACTACCCGAAGGAGCCTCAGAGTGGCTTACAAACTCCTTTCCCTTCCCCTCCCCAAAACAGACACCCTGTGAGGTAGGTGGGGCTGAGAGAGCTCTGACAGAAACTGCTCTTTTTCAAGAACAGCTGTGCCAGAACTACGGCTTGCCCAAGGTCATCCAGCCAGGTGCAAGTGGAGGAGTGGGGAATCAACCCCGGTTCTCCCAGATTAGAGTCCGCACACTTAACCACTACACCAAACTGGCTCCCTTACAAGAATCATTTAATGGTGGACTGAGTCTATGCACGTGTGTCTGTGTGTGTGTGTGTGTTTTGGCCCTGGCTCCAGCTCGGTGGAGCTCTCTGCCGAATTACATCCATGCCCTGCCTGACTTATTAAAGTTTTGCAATGTGTGTGTGTGTGCACACACACGCGCTCTTTGGCCCTGGCTCCAGCTCGGTGGAACTCTGTGCCGGATTACATCCATGCCCTGCCTGACTTATTAAAGTTTCGCAGGGCATGTAAGGCAGAGGTGTTCCACCAGGCCTTTGCGCGATGGCTCCTTACATCTGTCCAGCACCCTCCCTTCCCCCCCAAAAAAACCACCCTGAACGACGCTAGATATGCCACCTTGTTCTTAAAATGTTTTCCAGTACTGAAATGCTGCATGTTTTATTATTGAATTTTATGGTTTTAACTGGTTTTTATAATGTACTGAAATAGTTTGCGATAAACTGCCCTGAGCCCCACGCAAGCGGGGAAGGGTGGTCAAGAAATCTAATGAAATCTCTCTCTCTGTCTCTCTCTCTGTCTCTCTGTCTCTGTCTCTCTGTCTCTCTCTCTCTGTCTCTCTCTCTGTCTCTCTCTTTGTCTCTCTGTCTGTCTGTCTGTCTGTCTGTCTGTCTGTCTATCTATCTATCTATCTATCTATCTATCTATCTATCTATCTATCTATCTATCTAATCTTTCTGTATCATGAACCTATTCGGAAGTGCCCAACATTGTCTTTTACTGAAAGATCACCTTTCAGTTCACCAAGAGTTCTTATCTTTTCTTCTGGTAATTAATATATCTCTTGCATAGCAAGATGCTGTGCCAAGCATGCTGAGACAGTTAAAAATCTGTGCCCGTTCACTCTCACTTTCTGAGCCTATGAACATTTTCCATTTGTCAGTGTCCTCGGGTTGCTTGAAGAGAACTTGACTGGCGTGATTAATTAGGTGGCTCACCAAAGTGCGTAAAAGATCCCTTTAATACATCACAGGAGCATGTCTGAAGTACAAACAGACTGACCCAAACCCAGCCTTTTCCTCACAGAGACAATGTTGGCAGGGCTGTGACGGGGAGTTCTTCTAAATCAATCCGTCCAGGACCTGAGGGGGTTTAGTCAGCAGAGCAGTCAAGGAGATGTGTAGGATAGACACATAGGCGAGCTGGGTGGGAACAGTGTTTTGACAGAGGGCCTTATCAGATATCGCTGTTTCCTCAAATGGTTAGGGAAATGTGTCCATTATGTGGGGAGCAAGTGAGTCTTGGCTCCCCCAACCCCACAGGTGTTGCCATAATAGCTCTCCATTGTAAGGTTAAGCATGCTTTCCTATGCATGAGTATACTCATGTGTAAGGATGCTCTGATGATTGCAGCCAGGGCTATTTTTGGGCAGGAACGCACAGGAACGGAGTTCCGACTGGCTCCCGAGTTGGCTGCCCAGCAGGAACTCATTAGCATAACAGGGCACACCCAACAGCAGAAACTCATTAGGATTGGCTACATTAGGGGTGTGTGGCCTAACATGCAAAGGAGTTCCTGTTACAAAAAAGCCCTGAGTTTTGACAACAAAGTAAACAGAATAAGAAGCAAAAGGTGGGTGTGGCTGGATGAGCACACTTCTGGTATCACGGGGTGTGTGCCTAATATGCTAATGAGCTGTGTTGTCAGGAGTGTGGCCTGATATGCTAATGAGTTCCTGCTGTTGGGTGTGGCCTGTTATGCTAATGAGTTCCTGCTGGGCTTTTTCTACCAAAAAAGCCCCGATTGCAGCCATTTGAAAACCACAAGAGCTGGGAACCACCGCCCTCCTTGAACCATTCTTGGTAATAAGGGTGGAAGAAAGGGGGATGATTTATGTTCCCAACCTCCAAGCGGGGCCTGGGGACCTCCCAGTGCTACAATTGAACTCTAGACTACAGAGTTCAGTTCCCCCTGGGGAAAATTTCTGCGTTGGAGGATCGACTCTGTGGCACGTCACGCTCTTGAGGTCCATCCCCTATCTCAACCTCCCCCTCCCCAGGCTCCACCCCGCAAATCTCCAAGTACTCCTCAAACCAGAGCTGGCAGCCCTAGCTAGAACTATGTGTTGCTTGACACAGGGCTGCCACTGAAAACTCCATCCCTGTGTTGGGTCTTCTCCTGTCTCATGTACCTTTACCCATCCAGTGGCAGCCTGTAATGTGGGTTGGGTCAAATACAACGCAACAACAGATCAAGGCCTCCTTTCAGTCAGCTCATCTGTTACAGCAGAGAGGGGAATAATTCCACATGGGGACGCCATGTTTTTTTTTGGTGGCTCATTATATGTATAGGTCGTCGTTATAATGTTAGATGAGAGATTTGCCCACTGTTTTTTAATCTGCAAAATTTTGATCTCTGTTTGAAAGTGAACATTTGGTTCTTCAGCCATTTCCCCCCCATTGAAATAGATTGGGAAAGGTAGCCATGTTTGCTTCCACACTTGGTGTTTCGGCCAGTTTGGCTGTGAAGCAGTCATCGTCCCCCTGCCACTGCTTCCACATTGATCTATATTTCTAGGGGAAGCCTCGAGAATAAACCATTCTGCATTTCTTTCCTGTAATACCGCCTCTGACTGCGCTGTGTTCATAGAATGGGACACCCACAAGTGAGATTCATCCAATTTCACTTAACCAGATTCTTTAACAAGAAAATACAGGAAGGGGCAGAGCAGGGGTTGAGGGTGAAGGACACCCATGTGCTTGAAACAGGAACATTATGTCTCTTGTTCCTTCAGTTTTCAGATACCCTGTTTTCCATGTCGTCGCCAAGGTTAAAACTCATGGTTGAAAAGACTGTAGTCTTCACAATGTACACAGTCTTGCTCTCTGCAGTGACTTCCCCCCTTAACCTAAAGCTTTGATTTATTTGCTAGTTTCCTTCACAGCTGTCCTAGGGCTTTGTTGTTGTTGTTTGGTTAAAAAATGCACCCGTACTTTCAAGGGGAAAAACGAGGTCACCCTGCTTTTCAATACACGAGCTATCACTGATTGCAAGAAATAATCTTTGCCTGTGGTAAGGTTCTTGATTTTAGCACATTTGTAAAGGTAGATTGGGCTGACTAGATTTTTCTATTTATTGTTTTATGCTGGTTGATTGATGTTGTGCATCTGAACCTTGGATGGTGGCTGATTTGCAAATTGATTTGGTATGACTTGCTCTTCAAGCCTTCCTGTTGCCTGTATCATCCTTAGAGTAAACAATGCAGCACCACATTAAAAATGTGTTGTATTCTACATTGAAATCATTCTAATAGGTAACACCCCCACATTAAGATTTTGCAGGAAGAGGGTACGTTCCAGTCAGTGAAGCAGCAAGCTCTCAGACAGCTTTGCTGAAGTTCTTTAAGAACTGATGGTTGTACACACACGGCAATTCTTGAGAAAGAGAACGTTGAAATGGAAGAACATCCACATTTATTCGCTGGAAGCATTTTTGGATTGCTGTTAACAGTATAAAAATGCTTTTTGCTTTTCCACTGGAAAGAATTATTCTAATGATCTCTTCACAAAGAAAACTACAAAAAAAGAGAGAGAGAGCTTTTGAAATATAATATGATAGTTAAAAATTGTGGCACCCTGTTGAAATTATTCCGAGTTAAGTGCCTGAGAATCTTTCATGTTAGTAGAACGATACTGACATTAGTGATGTATATATCTTTAAATTGGCACTGTTAAGCCTGCAATATTACTTGTAAAGCACAACATATGGTTATATGTAAGTGTTACCTGTTAGAATGATTTCAGTGTAGAATGCAACACATTGCTTTCACATGGTGTTGCATTGTTTACTCTAGTGTTACCCGCCACGTGTTCCCAGTTTGTATTTCGTTGCCTATATCATCCTTGACACGTGCTGTTTGATATTCCTATACCATGACTTAGTTTACAACTTTATCTCCCAATTCCTGTGCTATGTGCCATCAGGTGACTTCTGACTTATGGCAGCCCTATTCCTTAATGACCTCCGAAACATCCTATCATTATCAGCCTTGTTAAGTTCTTGCAAACGGAAGGCTGGGCATTCCTTTATTGGGTCGATCCATCTCAACTTGAGCCTTCCTCTTTTCCTGCCGCCTTTGACTTTTCCCAGGGGTCATGTCGTAGAAAACGAGGTGCAGGAGCTCATTAGCATAACTTATTTGCATATGCCACACCCCCTGACGTCAGAAGACAACCCCCACTGCTCAGGCTCCACTGGACTGTTCTGGATTGCTAGCTATTGGGGGGGGGACGCGCAGATCTGTCCTCGCAGAGGAGGGAGAGCTTACACCTGAATAAAACTTGGTCCTAAAGGTGCCACTGGACTGTTTTGGGCTGGGGGGCTCTGCAACTTACCTGGCTGCTTCTTGCTCTGACTGAGGGCTGCTGGGAGCAGGGGGTGGGGCTTGTTGCATGTGCCCACCCCCTGGGCTCTTTACTGCCGGAGCTCCGCTCCTGTGCGCTCCCGCAGGAAGTGACCCCTGACTTTTCCTAGCACTACTGCCCTTTCCATATCGTATAAGCCAGGGGTGGCCAAACTGCAGCTTGGGAGCCACACGTGGCTCTTTCACTCAGTCTAATTTAATGCTAATAAAAAGCAAATGTGCATACTCTTCAATAGAAACGTGTGTGTGATATTTGTTCATGTCTTGCAGCTCTCAAACGTCTGATGTTTATTCTGTGTGGCTGTTACGTGAAGCAAGGTTGGCCACCCCTGGTATAAGCTTTGACTCTCAAAAGCTTATACCCTGAAAACTTTGTTGGTCAAAGACGAAGAGGAGGAGGAGAGCTACAAAGCCCACCCAGGACTCTCGGAGGACAGGCAGATTAAAAATGTAACAGACCCAGCAATGGAGCATAGGGGGGTTCAGCGTACGAGGGTCAGGGCATCTAGGAATAAACATATGGAGCAGAGGTCCCATCAGTGGCTATTAGATACGACGTATAGATGGAACACTACATCTGGGGCAGGGATGCTCTGAACTCTTGGTGCTTGGGGGGCAACAGTGGGAGGGCTTCTGGAGTTCTAGCTGTGCTGGTGGACCTCTTGATGGCACCTGGGTTTTGGTCACTGTGTGACACAGTGTTGGACTGGATGGGCCGTTAGCTTGATCCAGCATGGCTTCTCTTATGTCCGTGGCTTTAGTAGAGTCCAAGAGCTGCACCTCTGTGGACTTCGTGCCATTAATCTCTGCTGGCTAATTCGATTTTTAGTGCAAAAAAAATGCTGGCGGGAGAGGAGTTCTGCTCAGGTAGGCTTCCATTCTGCCTTCCTCCCAGCCAGACTCTCCTCACGCAGTCCCCAGCGAATGACCTCCAAAACTCTCATGTCAAACGGAAGATAACTTCATTGCTCGCCCACTGAGGGAGAAGGCCTCTCGGCTTTGGTTTCCTAGACCACCGCTTGCTTCCCCTCTTGCTCCTTTCTGCTCAGAGAGGCAGAATCAGCTGCGCACTGCCTGCTGTGCTCGTTAACAATTGCCCTTGAGGAATGGCTGGTGTCCAATTAGAGCACTGGCAAAGAGCAGAGTACACCTTATGCACTGGCTCCATCCAGATGCAGGGACTGGGCCTGTGCATCCATTATTCACGGGGCCTCTTTAGTTGCTTTCCCATCTTTGATGCCCATTGCACTGGGCTCTTGCAAGCCATGGCGCTATCCAGGCAGGAAGTCAGGCCATAGAAACCACCCAAACAACAGTGCAAAGGAATCCAGTCACAACCAGAAACCTTCCAAAGCAGACCAGGAAGACAGGGGGAAACCCCCCCCACACACACACAGTTTAAGTAATGTTTTGCAAAAAATTGTTGCAAAAAGGAATCCCAGCACCCTGTGGAACAATCTAACAACCGTAACCTCCTCGGGCAAGCCGTTCCACAGGGTGGGGATTTCAGGAAGGTGACTAGGTGAAGCAAACCCCTATTTTTTGCTTAATTTTTTTTATTAAGTTGCACTGCAGCAATAATCAAACCATTCTTTACAAAGCATTCCATACATCCTTAACATATAGTCCTAAGCAGAGGTCCACTGTTCTAAGCCCATTGCCTTCGATGGACTTAGAAGGATGCAACTCTGCCTAGGATGGCACTGTAAGCGTATCTGAAGTATTTGATCATGTTCACGTTTCTTGTTCCTTAGTTGCTAACTCAGAGAGACCGGAGTCTTCAGTAACTGGATGCCCAGGGGCTTTCCAAGCCTTTACGATCACCCATTAGGCACTCTGGTTGTCTATCAAATCTGCTGTGTCTTTGGTTTGTTTAAAGTCAAGATGATTGGTACATATCTGACTTTTGAATGGACATAAAAAGAGCCCTGATGGGTCAGGCCAGTGGTCCATCTAGTCCAGTATACTGTTTCACAAAGGTGGCCAATTAGTTGCCCTTGATGGCCAACAAACAGGGTATAGATGCTGTTGAGGGCAGCAGCTAGAACAGTTCCCTAATGGCTGCCACCACTCTGGTATGGGTCTCCTTGAGAGGGCCCAGAGCACCTGCCCGGCCCCTTTATCCACTCCTTTTCCAGTAGGGCTCCCTTATATGTGACCGAATGAGGCGTGAGGACCCAGGGAAGGAACAAACCATTTTTATTAAAGAGATTTAATAACAACTGTGATTCAATAACATATAGGAAAAGTTAGCACCGTTAAGGTAGGTAAACTAGCAAACTAAGAAACCCTAGCACGCCTGACTATATGGCCCTAGCCTTCTCTAGGTATCTGGTCTCAGACTGACTCACCCCTTTTTGAATGAGGGATCCCTCCTCCTGCAACAGCCTCACCAGCTCTGCTCCCTGGGAATGAACACCCCTCCCACCTTGGGCCAGGCCTTTTATTCTTTCTTCCCAGGCAACACCCTCTACTATTCTCCTGGTATAAGTTTTTTCCTCCAAATCCCCTGTTAGGCAATCACAGGGCCCAAAAGAGACCTTGGAAATGTAGGCCCTGATAGCTACTCTAGGACAGGCTTCCCCAGGCCTCCCCCTAGAGCCTGTACTCTGCACTACTATAGGCCCAGGATCATGATAGATGCCAAGGCCTTCCCCTGATGCTCCCCGCTAACACTGGCATTCAGAGGTTTGCTTTCTCTGTATATGGTGGTTCCCTTTACTCACCAAAGCTAGTAGCCATTGTTGGTGCTCCCCCCTGAATCTGTCTAGATCCCCTAAAAAGCCTTCTATGCTTGTGGCCACCATCATACCCACTGCCAGGGAATCCCTACAATTTAATCCCTACATTGTGTAGTGGGTTGCTGCATGGATAGAGGGGAAAGACCGCTCTTGTAGGACCGGGGCCTAGCTCTGCCTAAGGCCACTCCAGGCCCCCAGCAGAGGCTCTGCTGGGCTTACGGAAGGTCCCCGGCCCAGTCTCTGTCATCTGCCAGCCCAAGGACTGCAGCCTCGGTCCCATTGGTTCCCCCAGTGGAGGGACTAGGATCCTAGTCCCCATTGTTGTCCTGGACTGAAGCTCAGGCATGTGCGCTGACCTCCGGTGGCGGTCAGTGGACACAACACCCTACAATTTAATTACTCATTGAGAAAAGGAGTATTTCCTTTTATCCATCCTGAGCCTATTGACCGTCAACCCTGTTGGACAAAGGATAACACGCAGACAGTTTGCACATTGATAAATGGTTTGCACATGGACAGATCCACAGTTCTGTTCTGTGTAAGCCTGGGTAGCATCAGCTTCTCCACAACTCTAGCAATTTAGCACTCCATGTCGTTGGATGTGGTGCCTTGGCCTCTATGCCCTGTTATTGGTCCTCCAGAGGAACTGCTTGGCCACTGTGTGAAACAGGATGCTAGCCTAGATGGACCACTGGTCTGACCTAGCTGGGCTCTTCTGATGTTCTTAGGAAGGCCTCGGCCTCTATGCCATTATTGGCCCTCCAGAGGCACTGGTTGGCTACTGTGTGAGACAGGATGTTGGACTAGATGGACCACTGCATCTAGCAGGGCTCTTCTAATATTCTTAGGAAGGCCTTGGCCTCTATGCCCTGTTGTTGGCCCTCTAGAGGAACTGCTTGGCCACTGTGTGAAACAGGATGCCGGCCTAGATGGACCACTGGTCTGATCTAGCAGGGCTCTTCTGATATTCTTAGGAAGGGCTCTGCCTCTATGCCATGTTGTTGGCCCCCCAGAGGAACTGGTTGGCCACTGTGTAAGACACGATGCTGGACTAGATGGACCCAGTTTCAAAGGCTAGTAGGGTTAGTCTGCAGTAGAAGAGCTAGATTTGAGTCCAGGAGCAACTTAGAGACCCATAAGATTGTCTCTGTGCATATACTTTTGAGGGTCCAAGTCCCCTTCTTCTGATATTTCATCATCAGGTACCTGATAAGCTTAAACCCTGAACGTCTTGTTGGTCTCTTAAAGTGCTACTGGACTTGAATCGAGCTTTTCTACTGCAGACCAATATGGCTACCCTCTAAAACAATTTAGCAGTAACAATTTAGCAATTTAAACTGGTCATTATCTTTGGAGGCCTGTGTACTCTCACTGTATGAGTTTGAAGTAAAGTATTGAAGTTACTTAAGCGTGAAAGGCCTCCGGGTGATGTGGGCATATCGGGGACGTTGGTGGTGATGCTCCGGTTTTCAGGCAAAACGGCTTGAAGCCAATTCTACCATAGAGTTTTGCCCAAAAGCCAGAGTGTCACCCACCCGTGTCACTGGCATGCCTATGTCACTTCCGGGTGACGTAGGTACATCATGTTTGGGGCGGTAACCCTCCCCCGCTGGCCCGCTGGCCGGCACCAGAAGGGAGTGCCAGAAATTGGGGGATCCTAATTCCACATCAAACTTTCCATGTCTAGAAAAGGAACTGTGCTTTCCATTAAGTGGCAATTTAAAGGAACGGTAGCGTTGTTGGATTTTTAAATATTTTTTTTGGAAACAATGGAAATCTCTTTAGAATAACTGTCAGCTTTATTTTTCATAAATTACCCATGCATCAGACTTAAACATTGTTGAGAAGGCGTTTAAGTGATTGGTTCTCTTTTTTGTTTGTTTATGTGACTGCCTGGTAGACGGGCTTTCTTTTGGCGTTCCTGAAAACTGGTAATAGGTCTGAATGATTTAATAGAATGAATAGAGGCTTTAATAGAATAGAGGCTTTTAAATGCTTCCATCCATCCCTGGGTTTCTTAGAAAGAGAAGACCATCAATATAAAGCGGCTTAAGCCAAACAGGAAATTTGGGGTGGGGGCTATCCGGAGCACACTGAAATTAACATGCCAGTTTCCACCACATGTCCTGTGGATTCTTCTGGGGAGAGGAAGGTGCCATTTAAGGACTTAACTACAGAACCTAAAGTATCTTTACCTTCCAGTGGGTGCATGTAACAGAATTCTAGATCTCTACCTCTAGCTTTGTCTTTCTTTCTCCAAGCGTTATCATATGAGAGCAGAATGACCATCTGCTGAGTCTAGAAATGAAACCATCCTTGTTAGGCAATCATAATTGACTCTTGCGGTAGAAAAGAGTAATTGACTGTTGTGAGGATAAAATGTGTGTGTCTGTAAGATGACTGGTGGTGGTGGTGGTGGTGAGTGGGGAGCTGAGATATGTGCCATTCTTCCGTTAAGAAAGGTAGAAAAAAATTCTTTAAAAGGTTACAGTATTTGTAGACTATACATTTAATTTCTGCTGCCTTTCTGGTAGAAGATGCCAAGTTAAGCAGGATACATTCAGTGGTGGTTTGTCATTGCCTGCCTCCGCGAAGCAACCCTCTACTTCCAAGGTGGTCTTCCATCGAATTACTAACCAGGGCCAACCCTGGTTAGCTTCCGAGAACACAAAAGATCAGAAGGAGGAGGAGGAGATTGGATTTATCCCCCGCCCTTCACTACCTGAAGGAGTCTCAGAGCGGCTTACAATCCCCTTTCCCTTTCCCTCCCCACAACAGACCCCCTGTGAGGTAGGTGGGGCTGACAGATCTCTTGCGAGAACAGCTCTGAGAGAACTTGGGACTGACCCAAGGTCACACCAGCAGCTGCATGCGGAGGAGTGGGGAATCAAACCCGGTTCTCCCAGATTAGAGTCCGCACTCCTAACCACCACACCAAACTGGCTCAGGCTTGCCTGGGCAATCCAGGTCAGGCATTTTTGGATACCTCTTAATCAGAACATATTCATTCTCACGAATACATCATGCAGAGCACCCTTTAGGGCACGCATAAATGCCCAAATGATCCTTTTTATAACATTTACACAATGGGACTCTACATTATGTTAAGACTGATGCTGGGGCCCAGTTGTGAACTGTATGCTGAGGCAAAGGGGATCTGACGAGAGTCTGGAAGAGCATTTGATCTCAAGGCCTCCTGCCCAGGCCTCCTGCATAGCTTATTCAGTCCTACCAGCTCATTTGTCCTCTCTTAGCACTTAGTCTCAGGGCTGCAAAACAGCATTGGAGAGGTCTGCTGTGGCTTTGAAGAACAAGCTTTGATTACAGGCTTCCAGTGGAATACACGGGTTACGGCCGCTATCATTATTATCATGTTTTAATGCAGTCGATTTCTGAGGTTAAAATCAAGTATCTGAAACTGGCAGATTTTTAGCTTCCAGTGGGGACTGTAGATGAGGGTATTGAAGGTGTGCTTTTTTGTATTGGCAGAGAGCAGGGAGTAAATTTCTTTTATTGAATTATGTTGAGATGCTAGATCTATCAATACAAGAAGTGGTTCGATACTTATTAACAGCGGCAAGGCTGGTCATGGGTAGCGTTTGGAAGACAGAGGATCTTCCAAGTAAACTGGACTGGTTAAGGAAAATTTAGGAGATACTAAAGTTAGGCAGGCTTATTGCTTTGGTTAACGAGAAGGAAATCAAAAGGTTAGGAAATGTATTCAGAGCTGCTATTATGTTATATTGGGGGGTGGGGGTTTGGCCAAAACTTTTTATTTTAAAGACATAACAAACATAAAAGAGGGGAAATTATTCTTACAATTCCTTCTTTAACAAACTCACGCCTAATTTATCATACATTTATATATTTCACCTTATATCATGTATATCACTTGCAAATATATCAAAATTTGAAAATACATGGTCAAGATTTTATAAGTGGTTGGAAGGCTACATTAAGTAAATTATATAGACATTTAAAACTTGTTGAGGATAACGCATTCAGAGCTGCTATTATGTTATGCTGTAAGGATTCTTTGCAAGTAAAATAGAAGTATTTGTCTCTTTTGAATTATATTTGATAATGTAAATAGTGCCTTGTTTTGTATTTGTAATAATGTATGAAATAAAAACCCCCACAAATTAATAAAAGCCAAAGCAGCTTCAGTGGAAAAGGGGGGGGAAGAGTAAAAGGATCTCCAGAAAGTCCTTAAGGTTTATAAGAGGTACAGGCTTGGATCCCATAGATGAGTCTTGTGTGTATTGGACAGTGCAATTCCCCTTCAGCTAGCACTTTTGTGAATCTTGGGAACCGAGCAGTGATAGGGTGCTAAAAAGGAAGTGCTTAACCTGGAGAGCCAGTTTGGTGTAGTGGTTAGGAGCGTGGACTCTAATCTGGGAGAACCGGGTTTGATTCCTCATTCCTCCACATGCAGCTGCTGGTGTGACCTTGGGTCAGTGACAACTTCTTTCAGAGCTGTTCTGTCAAGGGCAGTTCTTGAAAGAGCTCTCTCAGCCCCACCTACCTCACAGGGTGTCTGTTGTGGGGAGGGGAAGGGAAAGGCGATTGTAAGCCGCTCTGAGACTCCTTCGGGTAGTGAAGGGTGGGGTATAAATCCAATCCCCTCTTCTTCTTTTCTGTGCTAGCCATTTTTCTGTCCCCAAGTTGGCCACCTGCTCCCTCTACCCCCTTGCTCAGGTCTCTCCATGGACAGAAATCAGTCAGTCTTTCTTTGTCATGATCCTGGATGAGCCAAGATTCTCACAGAGACTGTCATCAACACATCTACGTACAATAAGATCTCAGAGCCATATCATAGCCTGATTTCGGTAGTGTAGACATGATTAATAAAAAAAGATGTAACCAGCTGCTTAGTTGAGCATACAGAGGCACAAAAATTGGGCCAGCTTAAAGGTGGTTTCATTAGAACAATCAAGGAGGAGAAGAGGAGGAGGAGGACGAGGAGGAGATTGGATTTATACCCCACCCTTCACTCAGAGTCTCAGAGCATCTTACAGACTCCTTTCCCTTCCCCTCCCCACAACAGACACCCTGTGAGGTAGGTGGGGCTGAGAGGGCTCTTTCCAGAACAGCTCCTGAGAGAACAGCTCTGACAGAACTATGGTTTGCCCAAGGTCATCCAGCCACTGCGGGTGGAGGAATGGGGAATCAAACCCGGTTCTCCCAGATTAGAGTCCACACACTTAACCACTACACCAAACTGTAGGAGGGAATGTTTAGGAGGAGGAGGGAATGTTTAGTCTAGAGAAGAGGAGGTGGAGGGGGGACATGATTGCTCTCTCTTAAGTATTTGAAGGGCTGTCACTTAGAGGAGGGCAGGGAGCTGTTCCTGTTGGCAGCAGAGGAGAGGACTTACAATAATGGGTTTAAATTAAGGGCAGGAAGGTGCCAGCTGGATATTAGGAAAAACTTTTTAACAGTAAGAATTGTGCAACAGTGGAATCAGCTGCCTAGGGAGGTGGTGAGCTCCCCCTCACTGACAGTCTTTAAGCAGCGGCTGGACAAACACTTGTCAGGGATCCTGCACTCAGCAGGGGGTTGGACTAGTTGACCTGTATGGCCCCTTCCAACTCTGTGTGATTCTGTGATTAAATATAGCATGCTCATTCCTGTCTCCTTTCTGTCTGCATTGGTCCTGCACACAGATATGTGTTCAGGCCTCTTCTCTGATCTGCAGAGCTCCAAGCTTGAGGCTAGTGCACAGTCTGGATGCATAAAGCTATTTTAGGCCTACCCAAGGGTTTAGGACATACCTAGTGGGATTATTTCTACTTTTCCTCCATTTGAACTGCATGTGCTGTAAACCAAACCACTTTCGTGCAGAGATGCTACTCAAGAACAGATTGTACGGTTCTTTGGTTACTGACCCCATGTCTCTTCCAGAGAACTTTCCCAAGACGTCCACTTTAATCTCTGAAAGGCCAGACCTGAAGTAGAAGCTGCTCTTGTGCAGGCATACAATTTAGTTGCAAGCATCACTTTCCAGCAATTACAGTTCAAACGATTGTGTTACGTGAATGCTTAAGATCCTGGGGGTGATCTAGAAGTGAAGCCAAATGAAACACATTGAAGGATGCATACCAGCAAGCATCTGAACTCTGATGTTTTAAAAGTGGATACATTGTTCCTAACCTTTTAAACTGTTACAAAAATAAATGTCACAGAGAAGATGCATTTTCTTAAACCTTTCTGAGTAAACTAACAAACATTTAGAATGGAGAGCCATCAAGAGTCTATAAGGACCAATCTGTGCATTTATATTTTGTCATGGTAACATACGAAGATAAGATGAGCCCTGCTGGATCAGACCAGTGGTCCATCTAGTCCAGCATCTTGTCTCACACAGTGGCCAATCAGTTCCTCTCGCCGGCCAACAATAGGGCATAGAGGCCCTGATGTTGCCTCCTGGCTCTGGGGTTCAGAGGATTAGTGCCTCTGAATGTGGAGGTTCCCCTCAGTCACCACGGCTAGTAGCCATTGATAGCCATATTCTCCATGATTCTATCAAATCCCCTTTTAAAGCTGTTTGTTCCTGTTGCCATCACTACATCCTCTGGCAGCGAATTCCACATTTTAATCACTCTCTGTGTAAAGTAGTATTTCTTTTTATCCTTTCTGAACCTACTGCCCATCAGCTTCATTGGATGCCCTCAAGTTCTAGTATTTGGGGAGAGGAAGAAAAAAATTCTCTTTGTCAACTCTCTCTACCCCTATATAAACCTCTATCACATCCCTCCTTAATTGTCTCTTTTCTAAACTGAACATTCCCAGACTCTTCAACCTTTCTTCATAGGGAAGATGCTCCAAACCCCTCATGATCTTAGTTGCCCTCTGTACTTTTTCCATCTCTGCAATATCCTTTTTGGGATACAGTGACCAGAACTGTACACAGTATTCCAAATGAGGCCGAGCCATAGATCTATACAGGGGCAATACTACTCAGCCCTAGTACAAGCCCCAATATCTTTCTTTGTGGGACCCCACTGCTTACTTCCTTCTATTGCGCGAACTGTCCATTGATCCATACTCTTCGTTTCCTGTCACTTAACCACTTTTTAATCCATGAGAGAACCCATCCTGTTATAGTGGAGTGGCTTCAACTATCCTCCAAGAGGCCTTCCTTCATGTTAAGGGCTCCCACCAACTTCAGTGACTCTTAAGAGGGCAGCTCCTTGCTACAAAAATGCATCGGGTAATTGCTGGAGATGTAAGAAAAATGTCGGCTCTTATTTCCATGTCTGGTGGAGATGCGAGAAAGTAGTAAAATTTTGGAAAATAGTACAAAAACTAATAATAGAAATAGTAGAAACAGATTTAAAGTGGGACCCAGAAGTATACCTACTTAATATACTACCAGAAGGGATTAAATATAATATGTATGTGTAATACTCTATATTCTTACTAGCTCCAGAATTCTTTTGGCAGAATGCTGGAAATCGGAACAAATACCAAGTAGAGAAGAGTTAATTACAAGAATTACGGAAATAAATAAAATGGATAAATTAAATATGATATTGTTGGCAAAAGATGAAAGTTTGTTTAAAAAAAGAGGGCGTAAACTAGACAGTTGGTTGGAAACAAATGTATAAAGATTCTCCAAAGAATACTTTGTATTAAAAATGTTGTTATTGTTTGTTGTAGAAAACTTGAAAATAAACGTTATAAAAAAAAAGAAGAGGGCAGCTCCTTACCTTGAAGGAAAGCTTAAAACTTTACTCAGTGGAGTGGTAGGATAGGGAGTGGAACCACATCGTAACTTTTTTTTGGGGGGGGGGCATCAAGCAAAAAACAAGGACAAAAAAACTGACCTATGGTGCCCTCTGGTGGGATTTTCAAGGCAAGAGACATTCAGGAGTGTTTTGCCATTGTCTGCCTCTGTATTGCAACCTTGGACTTCCTTGGTGGTCTCCCATCCAAACCCTGGCCAAGGCTCACCCTGCTTAGCTTCCAAGATCTGATGAGATCCGGCTAGCAGGAGCTATCCAGGTCAAGGCCTATCTTCAACAGCTAGCCTTTTCTGCACACTTCCACTGAAGTAGGGCCACAACACTTTCTCTTCAGTGACTGTCTCCATGCTCATGTGCAGAGTTATCAGAGGGGCTACTGAAGGAGAGCAGGAGTTCCATCATCCTCTCTCCTAGTTCAGACAATATGTAGCCGTTCCTTAGGAGTACCTGCCCATCACTAATTTCTGCTGACAGAAGGTGTCTCCCACCTGCTGCAGCCTGATACACCTCCAAAAATGCTGCCACTGTGGGGCATGGGATCCCCAGGAACAGCATGAAGGGTGAGTCAGGGGTCGGAGAAAGTTGTCCCTCTTTCCACTAATGGAAATCTGTGGCCGGATGCAACCCATAAATGAGTAACCACAACAAACTCTGGTAAAAGATCCGACCTCTCCCCCCTTCATTCTTAGCTGTATCTAAGAGTGAGCGATTGAGCATTGCTGTGACTTTTCTTCCTACCCTTGGACCCGACCCCACCCCAAATTAAAGCTGTGATGTACTCATGACAATGGCTAGTATTGATCCCAATGTGTGGTGGCCTCATTGGCTTCAGAACTTGGCTGGGGTCCCCAACATGGTGCACTGGTGACCTCCTGGAGACCTCCGTGGGTGGGGCCACGTACAGCATTGGCCACGGGAGAGCTGATTGGCTGTGCAGCTTATAATAATGTTACTTCAGTGGCAGGTGCCTCTGCACTGTTGACTTTATTGTCTTTCACTCCTCTTCCCGGATGTATTTTTATGTATGTTTAGCCTGGAGACGACGACTGAGAGGTGATATGCTAACCACCTTCAAGTACTTTGAAGGGCTGTCATCTAGAGGGTGGCGTGGATTTGCTTTTTGTTGCCCCAGAAGGTTGGACCAGAACTAATGGGCTGAAATTCAATCAGAAGAGTTTTTGGCTAATCATTAATCAGGGCTATTTTTGGGCAGGAACGCACGGGAACGGAGTTCCGGCTGGCTCCCAAGTTGGCCACACCCAGCAGGAACTCATTAGCATAATAGGCCACACCCAACAGCAGGAACTCATTAGGATTGGCTACATTAGGGGTGTGTGGCCTAACATGCAAAGGAGTTCCTACTCCAATAAAAGCCCTGGGTTCTGACAACAAACAAGGTCAACAGAATAAGAAGCAAAAGGTGGGTGTGGCTGGATGACCACACTTCTGGTAACATGGGGGTGCATCCTAATGTGCTAATGAGCATTTTTTTCGGTTCCTCAGTGGAAGAGGCTTCCTCGGGAGGTGGTGGGCTCTCCTTCTTTGGAGGTTTTCAAACGGAGGCTAGATGGCCATCTGACAGCGATGCGGATTCTGTGAACTTAGGCAGATGATGAGAGGGAGGGCAGGAAGGGTTGCCTCAGTGTTTAGTTCTTGTGGCCCTTTCTTACATGGCCAGGGAAATGCTGATCGCCACTTTGGGGTCAGGAAGCGATCCTGGAGGGTTTTTGTCATCTTCTGGGCATGGAACAGCAGTCATTGTGGGTGTGAAGGGGGAGGTATTTGTGAATTTCCTGCCTTGTGCAGGGGGTTGGACTAGAGGACCCTTCCAACTCTATGATTCTACGATTCTGTACCCCTCTTCTCCCCTGCACTTGGGCTTTCTCTGTGTTTGTCTCCGCCTCCTCTGGCAGCCGTTTCACAGTTGTGCCCGCTGCCCTTGGTCAGAATCCCAAAGGTGCCCACAGGCTCAAAAAGACACTGAGTTTCTTCCTTTAAAAATGGTAAAATTGCCTTTTGATAACTGAATTCTGTCAGATGCAACTCCTGTCAGATCAGGAGAGCGAAGTCTGAAGAATGAGGCCGGGTAGGGGAGCAGGTACATAAAGCTGAAACAAGAGCTAAGGAGGCCTGTGACAAGGAGCAGGATTCAGAGGCCTGTTCTTCTTGTTTGACCTGGAAGCCCTCGATAGGGCTCAGGCCTTACCATATGACCACATGATAGGGTTGCCAACCCCCCCGGTTTGCCAGGGGTCCCCCGTTTTGGCCGGCGGGGGAAGCCCCACCCCCAACACCCACAGCCACCCATCTCTCTCGCTTTAAGTGTGTTTCCTCCCAAGCACGAACTCCGCAAGCTTGCAGGGAAATGCCAGCTTCGTTCTTAAAAGGGAAACGCAGCTGCTCTTAAAGGGGAAACGCCGGCTGCCGGAAACTTTAAGTGCAGGGAACTGCCGTTTCTAGAGATCCGGCGCACGGGTGGGTGGGGGGAGACAGACGTCCCCAACTTGATGTCATCACGTTGGGGATGCCCCACCCCCTCCAGGAACGCCCCCAAAGTCCCCCGCTGGGAGTGGAAGATGGATTTGGCAACCCTACCACATGACCTGCTTTGATATATTGGTGTTCCAAGAGACTTCCCCACCCTCAGGGCCTGCTGTGAACTTGCCTCCTGAAAACCTTGCAAGCCGTGTAATTACGTCCTGATGAGATATATGTGAAGCTACCCATTGGGAAAGCCCACATTTTTCGAGTTAATATTTCATTAGGCCCGTTTAACGAAGCTGCCCTTCATCCTGACTCTTAACGTTAATTCAATAAGAAACATTTTTGTAATTCCAAGTTAGTCCGCAGGCTTGTAATGCGGAAAGCTGTTTTCTTATCACATCCTTGGTGACAGTTAAAAAGATTTTTTTTTGGTCGATTTAATAATTTGAATAGTTATCAAAACTTGAAAATATGTATGTTATAAAGGTAAAGTAAAGGTTCCCTTGCTCGAAAGCCAGTCGAGTTTGACTCTAGGGTTGCAGTGCACATCTCCGTTTCAAAGCCGAAGCGCCAGCGCTGTCCGAAGATGTTTCCGTGGTCATGTGGCCGGCATGACTAAACACCAGGGCGCACGGAACGCTGTTACTTTATGTTATAAAGTGGGGCAATTATCACTTTGGAATTCTTCTCGAACGACATAAAGATTAGTACGGGAATGTAGTATCCGTCTCTGTGAATATTTAATAACTTTTCATTTGTATTAACAAGGGGAGGGAATTGCCTCACCGAATGTTCTTCTTTCATATATCTGCTGTGGTAATTTGATATTCTGTTTATACATGTGTAGCAGCGTTGGAGAAGCTGAACCCGCAGTCTCTTATATCTTGTGTTTGAAAGTTTTATCACATCGGCAGGTGCAGATGCTCTAACTGTGCAGCTGTGAAGGAGCTAATTGCAATCCAGAGGTGTTGCATACATGTGCCTTTTCCTTTTGAACTTCCAATTACTACTGTAAGCTGGCACCACCAGGAGCTTTAGGTGTTGGGGCAGGGGTGACATTGCGGCACATGGCACCATAACTTCAACTCTGGTTACATACCCAGAAGTGACATCGAGGTGCCGCAGCAGTGCTCTAGGACGGGGGTCCCTAGCATGGGGTCTGTGGGCGGTATGAAGAAGAAGAGAGGAGAGATTGGATTTATACCTCACCCTTCACTACCCAAAGCCAGTTTGGTGTCGTGGTTAAGTGCACGGACTCTAATCTGGGAGAACCGGGGTTGATTCCCCACTCCTCCACTTGCACCTGGCTGGATGACCTTGGGCAAGCCGTAGTTCTGATAAGAGCTGTTCTAGAAAAAGAGCAGTTTCTGTCAGAGCTCTCTCAGCCCCACCTACCTCACAGGGTGTCTGTTGTGGGGAGGGGAAGGGAAAGGAGTTTGTAAGCCACTCTGAGACACCTTTGGGTAGTGAAGGCAGGGTATGAATCCAATCTCCTCCTCCTCCTCCTCCTTCTTCTTCTTCTTCTTCTTCGTATCAGAGTGGCTTACAATCTCCTTTCTCTTCCTCTTCCCACAACAGACACTCTGTGAGGTAGGTGGGGCTGAGAGAGCTCTCTAGAGAACTCTTGAGAGAACAGCTCAAAGACAAATATATCCAGTACTTCAGAGAGAGCTGCAAACTGATGTATCCTGTTCTACCTTTGGATCTTGGGGAATTTTTTTTTTTTTTTTGCAAATGTAGGAAAAATTAAATGTTGAAAATAGGAGACTAATATTTCTTCATAAACAAAATAAAGTATATTATTTGAAGAGAAGAGATTGGATTTATACCCCGCCCTTCACTTGGAGTCTCAGAGCAGCTTACAATCTCCTCTTCCTTCCCCTCCCCACAATAGACACCCTGTGACGTAGGTGGGGCTGAGAGAGCTCTTTCTGGAACTGCCCTTGAGAGACCCAGCTGGCTGCATGTGGAGGAGCGGGGAATCAAACCTGGTTCTCCCAGATTAGAGTCCATGCTCCTAACCACTACACCAAATTGGCACCAGCTGGCACCTTTCCTGGTGCCCACCAACTGTTTTTAGAAAGTGGGTGGAGCCAGGTGCGGCTCTTGCCCAATGGGGCTTTTGATTGGTCACCGGAGATCTGCTCAACTGTGCAGATTGAAATAATTTTGTTTCAGTTACAGCTGCCACTACAGTGCTCTTTTTATTTCCTCTCACTCCTCTTTCCCAGTGTCTTAAAAAAAATACCCCTCTTCTCCTCTGCATTTGGGCTTCCTCCATGTGTGCGGCTCAGCCTACTGTGGCAGCCATTTTGTAGTTGCGCCCACCACCCTTTGTGAGAATTCCAGAGGAACGTTTGGGGACCCTGCTCTAGGAATTCCCCAAAGCTCTATGGTACATACCCAAAAGTGACCACCAAACCAATTGTTTATTTTTGCTCACAGAGCTCCATTGAACAGCATTGTGAGCCCGGTGATGGGAGGTCTCTTGCTATAACAGGAGACCTGGCTGCCCTATACTATTGGCACAAACATTTGCAGTATAGCAGGGGCATCCTTCGTGGCTCTGAGAAATGCATTCTGGGCAGCAACATCCCTTGAGCATTCACAATAACATTGACATCAGCCATTCGTTTTAGCAAATAGCCTTTTTATTTGTGTATGTTTGAGCTTAACAGGTTGGACCCAGCCAGCATTTCCATTGGTGAAAAAGGGTTGAGAAGGTCCCCTTTTGCACTCAAAGAGGCTATGGTAGGTATCACGGGTCTTGCATGGACAAAATCCATACGGTATTATTATTTATTTATTTTATTATTTATTGATTTTTTTTTCCCGCCCATTCCGGCCTAGGCTGGCTCAGAGCAGCTCACAGCAAGATGTAGTAAGGAGGAGAAATCAGTACACTTGAACAAAAAAAAATCTGGCTAGATCCAACCCTCTTTTTCTAATTGCACAGATCTACGGAATGTTATGCCACTTTTCAGTCAGAGTTCTAATAAAGCAAATTGCAATAAGAAAGTAGCAGTTAATTTAAAACTGCCAACAACATTTACTCTCTCAAAAGGAGAATAGCAGGTCACAGATATAAAACAATCCTGTCACATCAGAGCTCCAAAATCATCAAGTAAAGTCAAACAACATAGGCACAATGAAATAAAAAGGAGTTTACTTCCTCTGAAAGGATGACAGTATGTCAGAGCCCCGCACCAATCAGTTTCCAACGACTCCCATTCAAAAGAATGAAATTTATTGAATATAGTAAAGGCAGGTCATCTGTGCACACATTGTGTGTTAGTACTGATTGCAAGCACGCGAAATGGGGAGTTGTGCATAATTCAAAGGGGTCCCCCTGATAGACCTGGGCCAATCAGGGAATTAGCAAAAGCCCGCCTAACCTAACGGGTCTACATTCTCAGAGAACGCAGCAACAAGTTACCAAGGTCACCAGCTCAGGCGAGCAGATAAAATGAGCTGGGGAAAATTAAAGTTAAGATTCCATTACAGCAACAGACCCATACATCACCTCTCCCCTCCAGCAGCTATGGCAGCGGCCGAACTGACACAGTATCTTGTATGGTTTAGGGGCCATCCCGGAAAGGCCCTGCTTGGGTTCTTGACTATCAAAATCCTTCAATTATTGGAATAGATTTTCATGTCAGGGTCATTTGTATGTGGGGGGGGGGATCATATGGATGACAGTGCTCCCTGAAGTATTCAGAATCCTAGCCAAATAAAGGTTTAAATATCAATAAGGGTAGGGAACCAAGAAGGATGACAAAAGAGCTACAATTCATTCTGACCTTGCTTATGGAGATATTTGGACCATGAATAACAACAATCTGAAAAATGATTTTTGAGGGTCCTAATGTATTCTGCTAATGAAGGGGAAAATATCTAGTTAATTAACTGGCCCTACTTCTTGTGTGTGTGTTAAACTCAGGTCAGAAATGTTATATTGCGTATTTTGGAAAAAAAATCTCTACGTTGTGTATTTTAACATTATGCACCAGTGAGGAAGGCCTTGTGGCCAAAGTGTGTTTGCTTTAATAGATTTTTTTTTCTGTTTGCATTGTATTAAAACTTGGTTAATTCATCATATGTAGATATTGTTTATTCTGCCGCAAGGCCTTTTTGGTTGCCTGGTTTTTCTGGGCCGAAGTTTTTTCTTCCCCTTTTTTTGTTTTTGTTTTTAAGGCCAATAAAACATTCTTGTATCGGGCTGGAAACAAGCTGGTAATCAACATTACTGGCTGAATCTGCATTTGTCTTTCCCACCAGTGTCCCAGCCTTTTGACTCCGTCTTCAAAAAAGTTGTCTACATTTGGTGTCATTTTCACACCTCGAGGAATTTCACATTACCCTTTTTAAGCTGGTTTGAAGCCGTTTTTGATCCTTCGTGGAGTAAACCGGTATAGGGCTGCCATTTCACACCTGGCTTTCCCCTACCGGTAAACAGCTGGATCTGAAGCGGTTTGCCATTTCAGACTGCACTGCTTTTTCCTGCCGTTTTTCACCCGCGCGGGCGATCTCCGGCTTTTTTTTAATGTTCGCTTTAGAGCGCTATAGCCCTATAACACAAGCCTCCAGGTATTCCAACGGGGTTGCTATAATGCTGTTTTGCTGTTGTGTTATAGCGCTATAGCGCTCTAAAGCAAACGGTTTTTTTAAAAGCCGGAGATAGCCCGCACGGGCGAAAAACGGCGGGAAAAAGCGTTTTGGAAGTGGTTTACAGGTAAAACGGTTCAGCCCCATTTCCTGAACGGGACAGAAGCGTTTGTGTGTGAAAGTACAAATATATTCCGGTAGGGAACCAGTTCTAAAACGGTTCTGTCTCAAATGTCAGACTACAAACCGTTTGGGAACCATTCCTGAACCAGAATATATCGCCTGTCTGAAAGAGTGCTAGCATACTTTTGCATGTCCACATATGTTTATTGTCCTTTTGGGGTGGCTCCACTATCATTGCACCTCTGCACTGCTTTAAAAGAATCTTCTCCAAACATCATTCAAACAAGCGTAGAGAAAGACGGCATCACAGCAGCATGAAACTAACTTAAAAATGCAAATGCAGATTCGACCACTGTCTCAGAGCAAGTGTCATGTGATCAAAGGCATCCTCTAGTTAATGAAAGTGTAGCTGCATTCTGAAGTTGTTGAGCTGTCTTCCGAGACAGGTGGAACACATTTATTTATTTAGAAAATTTTGTATGCTGCTCCGGGATCCTCTCAAGGAGTTTCAAAACAATAAAACAAAACACAGTAAAGAAACAAAACAATAAAACAAGTCATTCCCATAAAGCATAAACAGAACAATCAACCATTCCAGTGCAGCCAATAAAAGCAGTCTGGCATAACAGCATGTACAAAAGAGCTGTCCAAAATGATATTGATAAAACCAGGGCTATTTTGGGGCAGGAACGCACAGGAACGGAGTTCCGGCTGGCTCCCAAGTTGGCCACACCCAGCAGGAACTCATTAGCATAATACGCCACACCCAACAGCAGGAACTCACTAGGATTGGCTACATTAGGGGTGTGTGGCCTAACATGCAAAGGAGTTCCTGCAACAAAAAAAGTCCTGGTGTTTGACAACAAACAAGGTAAGCAGAATAAGAAGCAAAAGGTGGGTGTGGCTGGATGACCACACTTCTGGTAACATGGGAATGTGGCCTAATATGCTAATGAGCTGCACAGTCAGGGGTGTGGCCTAATATGCTAATGAGTTTCTGCTGGTGGGTGTGGCATATTATGCTAATGAGTTCCTGCTGGACTTTTTCTACGAAAAAAGCCCTGGATAAAACAATCTTCAGTCTAGAACAGGGGTGGCCAAACTGCAGCTCAGGAGCTGCACGCGGATCTTTCACACAGTCTAATTTGCAAATTTGCATATTTTTCAATAAAAATGTGCGTGTGATATGTGTTCATGTCTTGTGGCTCTCAAACACCTGACATTTATTCTGTGTGGCTGCTACATGAAGCAAGTTTGGCCACCCCTGGTCTAGAAGAAGATCAAAATGCGTCTGAAACCAATGGATCCTCTTCACTAAAAAGCCTGCGTAAAGAGTAATGTTTTAGCTTGGCACCTAAAGGAGAGTAGAATAGGTTCCAGGCAAGCCTCAAAGGGGGAAGGACTTCCAAAGATGAGATGCCACTACTGAAAAAGCCATTTCTGGTTGCCACCAGCCTTACCTCTGCAGGTGCGTTTTGCACAGAGAGCAGGGCTTGTTGTTGGTGGCTATCTGCTGAGGATGGTAAAAGGCACTACATCCCACAGAGGAGACATAAGCCTCCAAACCCAACCTATAAACTTGGTCCTTCAGGTGTTGTGCTCCCAATCCAGGACAGGTTGACTCCTCAGGCCTCGAGTGAATTTGTCACTGACCAACAGACTTTGGTCTTGTCTGACGTGAGCTTCAGTATAGAAGAAGAAGAAGAAGAGATTGGCTTTATACCCCGCCCTTCACTACCCAGAGAAGTCTCAGAGCGGCTGACAAACTCCTGTCCCTTCCCCTCCCCACAACAGACACCCTGTGAGGTAGGTGGGGCTGAGAGAGCTCTTGACAGAAATGGCTCTTTTTTCAAGAACAGCTCTTGACAGAACTACGGCTTGCCCAAGGTCATCCAGCCAGGTGCAAGTGGAGGAGTGGGGAATCAAACCCGGTTCTCCCAGATTAGAGTTTGCGCACTTAACCAGTACACCAAATTGGCCCTCACCCATCCTACTGCCTTCTCCAGCCACCTGTTCGACTTTCATGAATCAACCTATCTCAGCTGTTAAAGGGAAATAAATCTGGGTGTAATCTGCTTTTTAATGACACCTCACTCCAAATCCCTGGGTGGTCTCTCCCAGCAGTTTCAGGAAGTTCTTAAATAGCATGGGGAACCAGATAAATTCCCTTGCACAATCCCCATAGCACAAATGCCAGAGGGCTTAGCAGCCGTCCCTCAGCTCCACCTTCTTGAATTGGTGAGCCAAGGAAGAGTGGAACCACATTACAGCAGTCCAGAAGGCGCCAAGGCTTGTATTACTATTGTGATACCCTTTCTTCCCACCAGGGGGTACAGTTCGCTGGTCAGTTTAAGCTATTTTATTTCCCACCAGAGAAGATGCTTATCTGACACAGGTTTCCTTCCTTCCCCTAGATTTAACAGCCATTAGCTATTCATCCACATTTTCTCACACAAAAAAAAGTGAGAATAAAAGTCAGGTCCCTCTTGACACTATAAACCGAAAAATTACCACATCTCTCACACAGTTCTCCAGTCTGCTCGATAACAGATAGCGCAGTGTTTGCTACTCAGAAAGTGTTGTTAGCTGTTTTATCCAAGGAGTAATATATTTGTTTCGTGCAGTATTGTTTGGGGGACCTAACTAAAACTAACTAGGGAGTCTAGCTGATCCGGACAATAAGAGCATTTGTGTTCCTCTGCAGGAATTCTTTTTTTATCTCCCTTGCACCTCAGCTGAGTCGAAGGCATTACACCTTGCCAATAGATAAGCTCATCTGAACTTATGAATTTCTAACCAGCAGAAAGAGGAAAAATTACCACTAAAGGGTATCTGGAAGACGAGTGGAGAACATTTATGATTTGTGGCCTTGAGCACTGAGTACCAATCTTGGTTTGAGATCTTATTTTGAAACCTTCGCAGCTTACTTTCCTAGTACCCTTCCTTGCAGCCCTTAAGTTGCCCTATTGGGAGGGAGAGTCTTATCTAAATTTCTACTCCAGGTGGACACAGAAGTTATCTGAAATTCACAACTGAAACAAAACAGGAGCTGTTGACGGCTCGAAAAGGGGAAACCAAAATTTCATGACAGATTGATAAATAATAGTAGGCTGCGGTCACACGCAACATTAGCCACGCAAGAGATACGGAAGACAGGCGGAGTTTCCGGGCGCGATCTCACCAGCACATCTGGGGAGCGTAGCGCTTCTGTGGCACAACTGAGGCTTCCTCCCGAAACCACGCAGCAAAAAACTAGTACCTCGGAGGTACTAGTTTCCAGAAACTGCGGGGCAAGGGCGGGCGTCTGATTGCGTTTCCGGTGGCATCCGGCGCCCGCCCATGTCCCCTTGTGAAAAAGGTTTTTTTTTCCCCCAAGTCTCCATGGTTGCGCACATGCACCCAACGGAGCATGCGCATTTGTAGTGTACACAAAAAAAGAAAACCAGTTCGCCGCGCCGCACGCTTCTTCATTGCGAGCGGGCATGTGTTGTGATCGACGCCGCTCCGTAACCACAGAAGCTCCACGGTACTTCCACGGAACCTCCACAGGAGGTATGATCGCTTTAC
Organism: Gekko japonicus; assembly: GCF_001447785.1. Lineage (NCBI taxonomy): Eukaryota > Metazoa > Chordata > Lepidosauria > Squamata > Gekkonidae > Gekko > Gekko japonicus. The sequence continues at coordinate 1,200,209 of NW_015170899.1, read as the reverse complement.
TGCGTGTTAGTTTGCCCCAGGGCAAACAGCCACGCTTCCCCCCCGCAGTTTCCTGCCCGTGTGACCGGGGCCGTAGACAGGTTTGGAAGCCCCAGCTCTAATCACAATGAGGAGGACATTGCAGAATACATTGCAGAATACATTGCAGAATACATTGCAGAATACATTGCAGAATACATTGCAGAATACATTGCAGAATACATTGCAGAATACATTGCAGAATACATTGCAGAATACATTGCAGAATACATTGCAGAATACATTGCAGAATACATTGCAGAATACATTGCAGAATACATTGCAGAATACATTGCAGAATACATTGCAGAATACATTGCAGAATACATTGCAGAATACATTGCAGAATACATTGCAGAATACATTGCAGAATACATTGCAGAATACATTGCAGAATACATTGCAGAATACATTGCAGAATACATTGCAGAATACATTGCAGAATACATTGCAGAATACATTGCAGAATACATTGCAGAATACATTGCAGAATACATTGCAGAATACATTGCAGAATACATTGCAGAATACATTGCAGAATACATTGCAGAATACATTGCAGAATACATTGCAGAATACATTGCAGAATACATTGCAGAATACATTGCAGAATACATTGCAGAATACATTGCAGAATACACAGACTTCATTTGAAGACATTGGCTGCCTAATGTGCACTGTGCACAACATGGAATGGCAAATAATTACAGTGGTTTACGATCACTCATTGCATTTCTTTGGCCTTTTAATTTCTGGCCAAGAAGGAACTTTGTGAACTGTCAGAACCTGTGTCTTAGCCTGTCAACAGGAAATGCTTGTATTGTAACACAGCCATTGTAATCTATCCTTTATGATCCTGTTCGAATACTCATTTTAAACTATAAAACATTCATATGCAATCCATCTGAATTGCTCTCTAAATAAATAATGGCTTTCATCTAACAAACCTTGAGTGGTGTGCAGAAGAAAATGAGGCTTCTCTCCTCCTGCTGCTGCGACCCAATGAGACCCCCCCCTCCCCAAATTTCTGCTCTTGGGAATCAGGGAACCCTCACAAGCAGTGGAGGAGGTCTGTTGTGGAAGAGGGTAATTGGTAAAAATCTCCCCTGCTCCAACAACCAGAAGGGTCCTTCCATTGTTCTAAACCAGCCATCGGTTACAAGGTGCTGTCTGAACAGATGCTGGCATTATCTGTTTTAATTACATCTAGCACATCTCTTATTATTTCCCACCTTCCCCAAAAGTGCAATGCAAACTCCAATCCTGTGAACTCCAGTGAAACTAATAGTTATGCAGAAGCGTTCGAGTGGCAGCTTGCCATCAAAGGTAGAGAAAGGGCTGTATGCGACCTAAAAAGAAGCCCTTAAATCTCTCCCAACTCAATGGCACTTCAGAGGCCATAAATAGATAAGAGAGCCGCTATCACAGAGTGTCGGGAGGCAGACACAAACATTCCGTTTCCTCTCCGATGCTCATTTTCAGTGCGAGAGAGTTCACCAGAAGAGGGAGGAAGGTTCGTAGACCTTTTGAAAGAGCTTCAAGGGTTGCTGATTTGTTTCTGGGCCCGAATCGAAGTGCTGGTGCCAATCTCAAAAAACCTGACTGGACCGGAATCAGCGGACTTGAAGGAACCATCATCTCCCATTCAAACCTGGTGCTCCCCCCTTTTTTAAAATAAGGGATGGAATGTATTTACAGGGGTCATTTGGGGGGGGACGCGGGGGGACGCCATCCCTCCGGGTGAGTTGCGGGAGGGCGGGGCCAGGAGCTCCCTGCTGGTGCCCGCTGGAGGTCGCCGCCGGCTGTGGGGAGGAACACTTCCGGTGATGTCAGGGGGTGTGGCATATGCTAATGAGTTATGCTAATGAGTCCCCCTAGCTCTTTTTCTATGAAATGACCCCTGTGTATTAACATTTACTTGTTAATCGTTATTAATCTCTCACTTGGGTAGCAATGTGAGAAAGGGCCTTCTCAGGTGAAATAGTAATATACTTTATTAAGATGCAATCATTTCGGTGATCTACAACAATATTCATATACACTCACACAACCATTCACAACTATCCCATAACTCCCTTAAGGTTCACATAGCAACTTAAAACCACTCATGTCACCCAAATTCCAATTTCATACAGCATTTAAGGCAGTAATAGCTCTCGAATAAAAACTATTTTTAATCTGTTTGTCCTTGTTTTAATTTTCCTATACCTTCTGCCCGAAGGCAGCAGTTCAAACAGGTGTGGCTGCAAAATTATTGAATTGCCTCCCTGGGGATGTTCGTAGGTCTGCCTCTAACCTACAGTAGGTGGAGATCTTCTTGGGTTTTTTTGGGGGGGTATTTTTGGGGTGAGTTTTTTTTGTGTGTGTGTGTGTATGTGTCTGTACCTGGAAGTCACATTGACCTCTGGAGACTGTCCCCTACTGGGGGCCTGAAGGATATTCAGGGAGGTGGCTGAATAAAGCCTGACTCTGTCCTTCTTGACTTGGTATTCCAAGGAGGTCTCCCATCCAAGTACTAACCGCAGTCAACCTTTGCTTAGCTTCTGAGATCTGATGAGATCTTCATGTTTTGTCTGCAGTTCCCTCAATGACCCCTTCTGCCTGCCTTCTGTTTTAATTGATTTCCCTGGGTTTTACAGATGTTATTTAACTGTGGTTTTAACTGGTCTTATGATGTACTTTTATCACGTTCTGTTTTTAAGGGATTATCTGCCTCCATAGCCCTAACTGGGCAGGAAGGCAAGAATATAAATAAATAACAATAAATGTAGCAAGCAGTGCGGTGATACGTGTGGGGCTCACAGGTGAAGCACTGATGAATTTAGACCGGATTTTAATTAATCTGACCACAGGTGCTTGTATGGTTTAGGAAAATTTAAAAACGTCACTCGTTCGGAATAAATGATATTTGACTTTACTGTATTGCAGAAGCTGTGGTGGTAGGAATTAATTGGCATTAGAGCTTCCCCCCTGTAAAATGTCTTTTCGTGTTAAAAAACACGAACCTTCTAAATTAATAATGTGCAGAAAAATATCCCGACTGTGCTCATAATCTGCACAGAAGTTTATAAATACATTACCCAGTCTGTCTCAGTTTGCACTATTTTATGTCACGGGATGAATTAACATGAATACATTTTTCCCCCCAGAGATAAATTTGAACTAGGGCTCTGGATATTTTCCAGCGCTCGTTTGCTCAGGTGTATAATAGGGTTGCCAGTCCCCAGGTGAGATACGGAGAATCTCCCAGAATTACAGCTGGTTTTAGATAACAGAGATCAGGCCCTCTGGAGAAAATGGCTGCGTTGGAGGGTGGACTCTAGGATATCATACCCCACTGAGGTGGTCCCTCCCTTTCCCAAGCCCTGCCTCTCCCATGCTCCACCACAAAGTCTCCAGAAATTTCCCAATCCAGAGTTCACAAACCTAGTGTACAAACTAGTAAGGCCTTAAAACCGGAAAGAGCTACTCCAGTTTATCTGGTGTGTAATTCTTCTGTTAAAGGTGTTGGAAAATTGTGTGCCTTCTAAACGGGAGTAGCTGTTTCCTGTTTTAAGGCCTTATGGACTTAACATTTGTAAATGGACAGCGTGTTTGGAATGTTAAGCAGCATTAAGGGGGCAATAAAGGTAAAGGTTTCCCTTGCTCGAAAGCCAGTCGAGTCCGACTCTAGGGTTGCGGCGCTCATCTCCATTTCAAAGCCGAAGAGCCAGCGCTGTCCGAAGACGTTTCCGTGGTCATGTGGCCAGCATGACTAAACACCAAGGGGCACGGAACTCTGTTACCTTCTCACTTGGGGAGATAACTGGGCTATAAATGAAGTAAATAAAAGGCATCATGAATGTCCAGTGGTTGTAATGATTTGAGTGGCTGGTAGTCACCTAGGAACATGGTTTGTTCCCCCTGTTTTCCCTGTTGCATGTGGGGTTACACCAGCATGACATTGTACCATGCCATGGTAATATTCTGTCAGTTCAAGGAGTGGAGCATGGGATGAAGGGGGTCTTAGGATACTGGTGAAGGCCTTTTCATCCCCCGGTATGCCTCTGGCATTGCTGATTTCTCGTCCTTGTAACCAGCGCAGCTGCATCGCCTGGTGTAGCATCCGCAAAGCACTGTGCTGACATATCTCCAGATATATGTATCTCTCCAAGGTACACCAAAATGGGGCTTATTTATTATCTTAAAATGTTCAGGGACTGGCTTCCAGATTCGCTGCTCTAGTTTCTCAGTTGTTGTTTGAACTCCTTTGCCATAAGATAAACGGCTCAACTGTCTTTCATTTCAACCCAATTTCCCCTTAAAATCGGGGGGGGGGGTTGGCCAGATAATGAGCTAATTATTCCCTTTTGACTTTGATGATATTTTCCAAAGTTCTGTACCTGTTGTAAACACTTAATCATTTATTTAAATCTTTTACCCGTCTTTGGTTTAAATTGAACGTTTTATCTACTTGGAGTGTTTTACTAATTGAATGGTTATATTAATATTACTAATGGGATTCTTAAATTGTAAGTTAATTATGTTGTCCATTGTATATAATAATAGTGTTTCAATCTTTCCTAATTCCCATCTAATTCCTGAGTGTTATAAGTCTTACTAATGGTTGAAATATATATTTTTTAAAACCACCAGTGGCCAATCAATAGTCCCATCCTCTGTCCACGTTCCTGTCCATTCTGTAACAACAGGGCACACTGTCATTCCCTTATTCCCACTTCCCACATTCTTATAGACTGTTTAACTGCTGCCTCGCAGCCCATATCCCATAAAACTCTTCCACCGAGACTTAATATTCCCAGTTGGCTATTCCTATACATTTGACAATGAAATCCTTGCACAGTCATGTCATATCATATTTTAATACTATGTCATGAAAGTTGCAACTAGAATGGAAGAACTTGGGCAATCTTTGCCCTGATATCCATTGACTTGAATGGGGCTTCAGTCCCCCCCCTCCAGCCAGATAAACGGGGTTTCTATTTGAGACACATGTCTTTCCTTTCCCTTTAACTGGGTGGGGACCCAGTTGTAACTGTTGATTAAAACCAGGCAAAGCCATGTCGATCAATGTTATCAGGTTACAATGAGCGATTTTGAAACTTTGGTGCCAGTTTGGTATAGTGGTTAAGTGCGCAGACTCTAATCTGGGAGAATTGGGTTTGATTCCCCACTCTTCCACTTGCACTTGCTGGATGACCTTGGACAAGCCATAGTTCTGGCACAGCTGTTCTCTCAAGGACAGTTCTGGAAAGAGCTCTCTCAGCCCCACCTACCTCACAGGGTGTCTGTTATGGGGAGGGGAAGGGAAAGGAGTTTGTAAACCACTCTGAGACACCTTTGGGTAGTGAAGGGTGGGGTATGAATCCAATCTCTTCTTCTTCTTCTAAAATGAAATGTGTTGATTTTTTTGAGAAAGAAGACTGGTGTCAAATATTTATTCTCCATGAGGAAGAGAGACTGCTTGCAATACTAGCACCTGGAGGAAAGTGAAGGAAGTCCTGCTAAGCCCCCTTGATTTGCAGAGCAGTCATTTGACGTTCCTTTTTCTACTTTGCCATACAGAGCAAAGCCAAAACAATAGCGAATAATGCCCATTAAACAGGAAGGATTTTTAAAAAACCTTTTACTTAACAAAACGTATATTAGTCAATTAAAAAAGACATCTTAAACAGGACCTCTAAAATACAGATGCTCAGAAACAAACATTCAACAAACATTACGCTAGCTGAAAAGAATTATCATAATTTGGATTTTTGGAAAAGGAGCATTGGGTGGAATGAAACAGGGCTCCACAAACATTAACAACCTTCCAAGAACCAAAAATGTACGTGTTCATGCATCACTAACACAAGACATGATGAAATAAGTCAGCTTTTATCGTTTCTATGTCTTTGTATGTATTTTAGTTCTGTTTTTAATTGTTTTAATGATGTGTGTATGGGGGGGCTGGCTTTAATGGTATGAAAATATGATTGTATTAAGTATGTTTTAGTTTACTAGCCAGCTTGGCGGCCCTTGTGAGGGCAGAAAGGCAGGATATAAATGTTGGTAAAATAAAATAAATAAAATAAGTTTTGGTATATATGCATGTGTTGGTACCTGTGTGTTTCTGTGAAGCCCAGATGGGTTTGGAACTTGCTCAAAATACAGTAACTTAGGGGTACTCTAAGTCACTTTTCCCCACTGAGCCTGTTTATATGTTCTATCATTTTAGCCTCCTTAATGTTTCAATACTGAATATTTCATTATTGTTTTTATGATATTATTGTACTAGTTTTCCTTTCGTGAGCTGTTCTGAGTAGGTGGTATATACATTTTCTAAATACAGGTCCACTAGGCTTGCAGAAAGGTGGTGGGTTGGGTTGGTGATTGGTCATCTGCTGGTCAATGACTGTAGATACGTTCTGAGGATCAAATCAGTACATGGGTGACTCCAGAAGGGACTGATCTGGGGTCGCCCTCTTTCAACCTGGCAACGACATACTTTTATACTCCTTGATGTGGTAGGTGACAAGGTAGCTGTGGCTTCTTCTACCCCATTATTTTCTTCTCATCTTCCCTCCCTTTCCTGCCACCTTTCAGTTCCTGCTCAAAGGAATGGACAAAGGACGGGACATCAACACATGGGAGGGAAATGAGCAGAGAAGCAGTGGTTCTTTGTCTCCCATTACTTAGCAAGATTTAAGGGTATATCAGTGGTGTCCGGATTGTGGGATGTCTACCCTGGATTGTTTTTACTGCCTGTGCTCAGTTGAGATGAATCTTTGATATATTTGCTGGGAATGGTGGGGTCTGTGTGGGCAAATAACTTCAGTTGTCCTGCGGACAAAAAAATTGCTGCGAATTTGGACTCACGTTTGAGTCTGTTCCAGGTGGATATCGTGTGTCAGTCATTCTCTGAATACACTCAAAGTTAATAAAGCAAAGAAGATATTAATCAGGGATTATATCACACTGATTTCCATAAATTAATTAACGCCAGCACTCACAGTGAAATGTTGTGTATTGGTGCTTGAGAAAAGCAACAGGCTTATAAAGCAGAGAGTTTATTTCTTCATATATATCCATCTGTATCTCTATATTATATCACCTGTCTATCCTATCCTATCCTATTCTATCCCATCCTATCCAAATGCACAGCACAAGTGTCTGTGGAACTCTTAATCAGTATGATTCATAGGTTTATCAATGAGATGTAGTGTGGAAATACATAGAAAGGGAATGCCAGGGAACGCAGTCTCCTTCGGGTTTTCACTCTTTCTTCTTGGTCTGTTCTTGTTTCTGTTTTTCTTTCCGTTGCCATAGTAAGGGTCACTTTCAATATTTCCTTTACAAGGAGAACTGTGTTAATAATTCACAATCAATAATTTATTCAACGAATTGTTCCTCTCTCTGTTTGCGGATTGTGTGCCAAGAGTCTACTGTGTTTTTCAGAGTGGTTTATTAATTCACCATTTAACCAATATATTCTCTGACTAATTCTTGGATGTCGGTAGGAGAGATTAGTTTCAGATGATATTTTCAATATTCAAAATCCTGAACACTCAGTGACTGGACACCTCTAATCTCCTGGTGGTGTTCCTTCTAGAATGTTCCATGGACTCCATCTTAAAGTAGATTTCTCAGCTGGAGGATCTCATCTTTTCCAGCTGGATCTCATCTTTTCCAGGTACATTGTTGGAGTGTCTATTCCAGGGGCCTCCAATCTTGTTGAGCCTGTGGGCATTTTTAAAATTTTAAAAAGGGGGAGTGGGTACCATCACAAAATGGCTGCCATGGCCAAACAGAAAATATTAGGAGATTTGCAAGTCAACTGTCATCCTATGACAGAGGCAGGTGCTTCTGAACATATGACCCCTGCAGACGTGAAGGTGATGCCTCCTGGGTTCTTCTGAAGCATCCCTTTCTCCAGTGATGTGGAGGAAAGCCAAGATCTGCCCATTACTTTTGAGAAGAGCTGCTTTATTGAAGAAACATAATGGGTTCCAGGAAACCCACTGGTGGGGACACCACTGGCTTACTCCTTAGCTTTTCACATCTGGCCACACCAGTTTATTCCAGTGACTTATACAGGATATGACCATGCCCTGGCCTCAACTGTAGCCACCATAGATGTACTGCAGTGTCCATTGCTGCTGAAATTATTTTGGTTTTGGTGCAGTGGTTAAGTGTGCAGACTCTAATCTGGGAGAACCGGGTTTGATTCCCCACTCCTCCACTTGCACCTGGCTGGATGACCTTGGGCAAGCCGTCGTTCTGATAAGAGCTGTTCTTGGAAAAGAGCAATTTCTGTCAGAGCTCTCTCAGCCCCACCTACCTCACAGGGTGTCTTTTGTGGGGAGGGGAAGGGGAAGGAGTTTGTAAACCGCTCTGAGACACCTTTGGGTAGTGAAGGGCGTGGTATAAATCCAATCTCCTCTCCTCTTCTTCTCTTCTTCTTACGTTTCTCCTCTTTTTTAAATTTGGGGCTCAGTTCAGTAAGGGGAAGCTGTCAGGCAAGGAACTCTACCTTTTAATATTCCTTTTGGTCAGAGGAAAGATGCTGCCTTCTAAACAGTGAAAACTAAAACTTTGGTAACCCCTGGGAACAATAAACGGTGTATGCTTATGGAAATTAGGACAAACCATTCAAGTTTGTACTTAAGCTCAGCATGTTTAGTTTGGCTGTTTCCTGTCTCCTTTGCTGATGTATCTTGGCATTGCTTCATGTTTCAGAGATTTACACCATATTAGGAATTGGGCACATGGTTTTCCTGTTTCTGTGGATTGCTATAATTTCTTCCCAGTCCCTATGAGATACCGTATACCATTTACATAATTTTCTTCCTGTATGCATGCTTCCTTGTTTTACATCTAATTTTATAATTCCCCCTCTGCTCTTGAATCTCATATTGCTCCTGATGCAACTGTGTTGTGCATTCAGTTGGAAATTAGAAAGAAATCCCTACATATCCCCGTAAATACACCCTCCTTAATTTTTTTTCTTTTACTATTGAATATTAAATTGTTTTAAGTTCCTAATTAAGTTGGTGCACATTTAAGTCAATTAAGAACTGCTGCAGTTTTGGAAAAATGGAAGAGAATTTTAGTATAAGAACTAACATTTTGAACTGGATTGTCTCCTAGCTCATTATGGGAATGACCCAGCCAGTTCTAAATACTTAAATTTTAGTTGCCTTATGCCCAGTGTGTGGGAACGCTCACTACATTAAGCCTTAAAGAAATGACTTGACCTACTAACTAAATATGTGGTCTTCAAATAAAAAGGGGAAAAAACGGTTGTTGAGAAATGAAAAGTCTTGTAATATACTCTGTTATGATATTTTCTTGACATACCCAACATGTAAGATAGATAACTTAGATGTTTAGTTCTATTTTTGTGTGTATGTATATAGATGTTTGATATGTTTTATTGTGGTTTACATTTATGGCTTGGCTGCTGCTCCTGCTTTTTTGGTGTAGTGGTTAAGTACGTGGACTCTAATCTGGGAGAACCGGGTTTGATTCCCCACTCCTCCACTTGCAGCTGCTGGATGACCTTGGGCAAGCCATAGTTCTGGCACAGCTGTTCTTGAAAAAGAGCAGTTTCTGTCAGAAGTCTCTCAGCCCCTCCTACCTCACAGGGTGTCTGTTGTGGGGAGGAGAAGAGAAAGGAGTTTGTAAGATGCTCTGAGACTCCCTTGGGTAGTGAAAGGCGGGGTATAAATCTAATCTCCTCCTCCTCCACTCGCAGCTGCTGGAGGACCTTGGGCAAGCCATAGTTCTGTCAGAGCTATCCTTGAAAAAGCAGTCCTCAAAAGATCGCTCTCAGCCCCACCTACCTCACAGGGTGTCTGTTATGGGGAGGGGAAGGGAGTTTGTAAGCCACTCTGAGACTCCGAGTGAAGGGCAGGTTATAAATCCAATCTCCTCCTCTTCCTCCTCCTCCTTTTCTTCTTCTTCTTCCTCTTCCTCCCCCCATCAAATCACAGCTGACTTACGGTGACCCTGTGGGGTTCTCAAGGCATGAGATGTTCAGAGGTGGTTTGCCATTGCCTGCCTCCGTGTTAGGACCCAGGACCTCCTTTGTGGTCTCCTAATCAAATACTACACAGGGCCAATCCTGTTTAGCTTCTGAGATCTGATGAGATTGGACTAGCCAGGTCAGGATGGTGGAAATTAAAACTATAGTTAAATTGCTTTTTGCGTAGCCTTAAAGGATTTTGTGAGATGGGTGGATCCTGAGTAGCCTAATGCTGACCTATAGAACCTTCTGTTCCAGTCAGGGAGAGAACTGTGGAGACCTTCTAAATTTTACACAATTGTTTCCAACGTGGAGACATCTAGGCCCAGCCAGCTGACTGCGACACACAAACTCCATCAGTGCTATAACTAAAGCACAATTATGAGATCTCTTACTGAGGGAGTGGTTTTTGATAAGCTGGGATTTTGGGAACTGCCTACACTCCTCATGGACATAGCATCCCTCTAGATGTTCCGAGGAGCCTTCCCATCTCCATGTAAGAGTTATTGTGAAACTTTATATGAAATGACTGGTTTTGATAAATATTCATTCTAAAATCTTAGGAGATTTATTTAGCATTGAGTAGTTTCATTAGTTTTGTGTTGCCAGGGCTTTTTTTTTTTTTAACAATTACTTCCATGGGGATTATTATCATCATCTCTTATTTGGTATGCTGTACCAACAGCGATAAGATTCTCATTCTTTACTAATGAAGTTTATTGCTTTTTAAAAGCCTCTTTGTGTCGTGTATTACACTTGTCCATTCTGTCACGAAATTGCACAATGGAAACAAAACAGGATGGCCATAGTCTCATCCTGCCAGAAATGTTCAACAGTTATTAGTGGTAACGGATAACTTTGGATCATGTGAGGCTGCGTGTTGCATGTGCTCAGTCCATGTGTGCACAGAAAGCAAACATATGTTAAGTTTCAACCCAATGGGTAACTAGGATTCTCCCCCATGAAAGACTAGCTATACGCTGAGTGACTGAGGACCCACAATGATTTTGTTGCAGAGAATATCAATTCCATATGACCTGGAGATTAAAAATATTTTTTTCGCACCCTGCTCTTAAAGGTAAAGAAAAGTTACAATATATCCCCAATGGGAATTCAAAAGTACTTTAGAATATCATTCTTCCCTTGTCTGAAAACAACCCTGTGAAGTAGATTAGGCAGAGGGAGGGAGGGAGGGAGGGAGGGAGAGTGGCTCAAGGTCACCCAACAAGTTTCCATGGATGAGTAGAGCCTGGGGTCACCAACCCCCTGATGGGGGCAGGATTTTCCCCAATTTTGGGGGCCCCAAGCTGCTACTGGCCAGCTGGCCAGTGGGGGAAGCCTCATCCCCAAAGAGCCCCATGGTGCCTGA
>NW_015170899.1:1176672-1188440 GCF_001447785.1 Gekko japonicus | reverse complement strand
ATATATCCCCAATGGGGATTCAAATGTACTTTAGAATACCATTCTTCCCTTGTCTGAAAACAACCCTGTGGAGTAGATTAGGCAGAGAGAGGGAGGGAGGGAGGGAGGGAGAGTGGCTCATGGTCACCCAACAAGTTTCCATGGATGAATAGAGCCTGGGGTCGCCAACCCCCTGATGGGGGCAGGATTTTCCCCAATTTTGGGGGCCCCAAGCTGCTACTGGCCAGCTGGCCAGTGGGGGAAGCACCATCCCCAAAGAGCCCCATGGTGCCTGATGGGCCCGGCACGATGGGCACGTCATATGGGGGACACTCTAGAATTGGCTAGAAACTCTGTGGTGACCATAGAGTTTTTAGCCAAATGCTAGAGCATCCCTTGTACAATGTGCCCAGCGTGATGAAGTCAGCAGCCCCCCACTGCCAGACGGGTAAGACCTGGCAACCCTAGTAGAGCCTTGAACCCGGGCCTCCTGGATCCTTGTCTGCTACTAGAAGAAGAAGACGAGATTGGATTTATACCCCGCCCTTCACTACCCAAAGGAGTCTCAGAGCGGCTTACAAACTCCTGTCCCTTCCCTTCCCCACAACAGACACCCTGTGAGGTAGGTGGGGCTGAGATAACTCTTGACAGAAACGGCTCTTTTTCAAGAACAGCTGTGCCAGAGTTATGGCTTGCCCAAGGTCATCCAGCCAGGTGCAAGTGGAGGAGTGGGGGATCGAACCCGGTTCTCCCAGATTAGAGTCCGCGCACTTAACCACTACACCAAACTGGCTCTCAATATTCCCCAATTACTACATCATACCGGCTCTCCAGCCACCAGCATGGATGACATAAAAGCTTTGGTTCTAATGGAATAGTTTACTCTGCTGAAGAAACAAAATTTAAAAGGGGTGTATCTCTTCAGCATAGGGATCAGTGGCAGCAAAGATAATTTCACTGGGCAGCCATCTTGAGCTGAAGTAGATCAACATCCAGTAGCACCTGGACAGGTATACGCTTTTGAGATTTGGGGGTAGGTATAAGCTTTTGAGATTTAAAGCTCCCTCATCAGATTGTCAGATGTCAGATGTCCCTTTGTCAGCTTTGATTCTTTGAAAGCTTATACCCCCAAAAGTCTTGTTGGTCTCTAAGGTGGCAGCAAAACAATCCCCCCCCCATCTAGTGTGTTTTATATCCATAACTGTCCCCTGTGGGTCACATTATTATTTCTTTATATCCCAGCCCACAGCAGGTCCATTTTGCAGTGCTCAAGGTTGGTAAACAACACATTCCAAATTGCCATACAGCATGACTTTCTTATCTGGGACCTTGCAATTTTGATTTTCCAGATATTAATTAATACGAATATATTTAATGTCTTGTAGGCAACCGTGATCATTTATCTCCGCTCTTTATAACTCCCTCCGCTCTGGACTCTTGCTCATTTCCTCTTGTGCTCGCGAAATTACCTTTAGGGTACCCAGATAGAGAGGATTCTCTTAATAAAATACATCCATTAAAATGTTTTGGGCTGTTTAACATGCAAACGAAGGGGTTACTTGAGCAGATGAAATATGAAGTCATTTAGGTTTTCCTCATCAGAATTAGAATAGGAAGGAACTTTTTTTTTTTGTGCTATGAATTGGCAAGAGTGGCTCAGGCGATAATTAAATTCTCTGAGATCAAAATTGCCACAGGAAAGTAATAGATGGTTAAAAATACTACCTGAGAAATATGCGTTATTCACCTGGTTGACCCTGATGTTAATCGGGGTGACCAGCCCGTTCGTCACACTGTGATGGCGCACATCACAAATGGGAGAGTCACTGCCAACGGTGGGGCATGTTCCACATATTTTATTCATGTGCCTATTGTGACGCATTCAGAACTTGCCTGATAATTGATATATTGGCCCTTGAAATTGAAAGATAGAATGAGTTTTTTTCCCTTGGTCATTGAGGCACGGCTGTAATGCTGTCGTCATATCTTCAGACGTACCTGTGTAATCATGACATTTAAACTTTTAATTTTGATGTGTTCCAGGACTTAAGCAAAAACAGAATCTATACCATACCCTTCGTAATAATTGCCAAGAAAAGCTCTTTGTTTTTCAGATTGGCTTGTGTGTCTGCTGGTTGCCTGATAACCTCTCAGACTTGGCAGTCCCACAGCCAGCCAGAGAGTTATCAGGAACTGGTAGGCTACATTCAGCGACCAGAATCACAAGCTGAAGAACTGTTCTTTTTCCTCCCATGTATCCCAACATAAGCTCCAAGCATGACTGAGAACATTGGCTTGAATTTACTCACGATGTACTGGGTTGGATCCTGCGAAGGATTGTCACAGACACAAAGGGGGTGATTTTTTTACTGATCAAAGAATCATAGAGTTGGAAGGGACCATCTAGTCCACCCCCCCTGCACAGTGCAAGAAATTCACAAATAACTCTCCCCACAACCCCAGTGAGCCCTTCTCCAAGCCCAGAAGATGATTCCCCCCCTTGCCATGGCAGAATCTCTAGGTCTACTTCCATGCTGTTCCTGAAGGGTCTCCTGCCCTTATCTTGGGAAATTCCTAGAAATTTGGTGGTACTACATGGGAGGGGAGGGAGTTTAGCAGGGGTATGAGGCCATAGAATCTGCCCTCAGAAGCTGGCATTTCCTTCAGGGGAACTGAACTCTCTACTTTGGAGAGCAGTTAGAATTCCAGGAGAACTCCTCATCTGGGGAAACCAAAGAGCCAAGGGGATTACGAAAATTTAGCGCAAAATATTCGTTATCACTGTTTTTGAGTTCGTGGACACTTTAGGCAGGGAAGGATAAGGCGAGTAGTTAATCTTAAACATCCTGCTGGATTGGACATATAACACCTTCTTGTTGGAAAAGCGTGACTTCCTAGCCTACAGAAAGCATTGTGAAAGAGGAGTGAGATGAAGGATGCATCCCCAAGGAGAATTACACCCTTCTAAGGTCAAGGGTCGGTCAGTTTATCTAGCCTTTGCCTAGCAGTTCCCCTCTTGGGGGAAGTGGTTAAAAAAAAGCCAGTCTCTTGCTTTTTAAAATGTGAAATTAGTAAAGGTAAAGGTTTCCCTTTCTCGAAAGCCAGTCGAATCTGACTCTAGGGTTGCAGTACTCATCTCTTGTTTCCAAGCCAAGGAGCCAGCGCTGTCTGAAGACTTTTCCATGGTCCTGTGGCCACATGACTAGACACCAAGGTGCATGGAATGCTGTTCTCTTCCCACCGAAGCGGTACCTATTTATCTTGCTTTCAAACTGCTAGGTTGGCAGGAGCTGGGGCCAGAGATGGGAACTCACTCCATCATGCGGCACTTAGGTCTCGAACTGCTGAACTACAGACCTTCCGGCCTGCAGTTCAGCATCTTAACCACTGAGCCACTGCAGCTCAAAATGTGAAATAGCATGAGCCAATAGCTAGACGTGAGTCCAGTAGCATCTTAGAGACCAACAAGATTTTGGAGGTATAAGCCTTTGAGAGTCAGAACCTCCTTCGTAAGATACCCTGATGTATCTGACGAAGGGACCTTTAACTCTCAAAAGTTACACCCAAAACATCTCGTTGGTCTCTAAAGTGTTACTGGATTCGAATCCAGCTATTCTACTGTGGACCAACATGGCTGTCCCTTTGAAACATGAGCCAATCTTGCTTGTGAACAGTCACAATGCAAAGACGTGCAAAAAATGAAAATATTTTCCTCTGTAGTATTATACTATTGCATTCTTTTTTTTTACTATTGATTTTAAAAACTTGGTTTATACTGCTACCTTTTTAAGAGGGGTTATTTTAAATTTAGGGTTATCTTCCTTTCAGATAAATACGGTATATGGGGGTAATAAAGGGGGGAAACTCCCCTTAAATTGTGAGAAGAACACTGAAGCCTGAGTATTTTCCTCCTCCTTCTTTTAATCAAAATAGAGCAAAGCCTTTGAATGCTTCTGCTCAATTGACTTCCTGGAATGATGTGAAGCACAAGACAAGCCACGCGGAAGGTCTGTTTAGTTTGTGTAAATGAGTTTTTGTCCGTATGTCCAATCATCCTGCCAACTGGTCTCCCTTTCGTGGAAATATTCTCCAAATGACAACTCTTCTCCCTGCTTGCCCCACCTTGTGCCTGCCTGCCTCACGGCTAATAGGGCCCCTCATTACTTTTCCAAGAGGGGTGAGAATGAGTCCCTGTACACATGTGATATAAAGAGCCCCTTAAAACCAGGCTGGAACTCAGAGATCACAAAAGTTCGGCACTGTTGTGAGTGACACCTGTAAGGGAGAGGAAGACAGTGTTCAAAGCTGGACGAGGTAAGAATAACAATTTAAATCTGCCTTTGAGAACTGGAGAATGTGTGTGATGCACTTACTCAAGCGGTGATCCAGACAAATCCTATTGTTGTGCTCATCCGTGACAAATAAGAAGCCACCAGAGCAAAGCTAATTGTTCTTTAAGCCACTGATCATTTTTTGGGTATTCATTTAATTGTAAGGACTCCACTGTTCTAAATGTGCGTTCTGTTTCCATAATCTGTTGGGTTGGCTCACATGGTAAATCTCCACGGATGGAAGGGATTTCCATCAGTGGGGTAGGCTTTCCCCACCCCACCCTGCTCCTGCAGCCCCCAAATGCTGCTCCTGCCCTTCCATCAGAGGTCTGCACTGAGAAGGGGGAAATCGGACATCTGCTGGCATAAATTCCCACTGGATCCAACCTATTGTCTTTTCTTGTGGCTGGACAGTAATCTTTTCTGCTTGGGACTTTTTCATTGGTTGTGGCCCCACACTGCTTTGGTTTATTGCCTGAATTCCGCATGCGTTTTTGTTCCTTTGGTTTTTAGTTCTTTCCCGCCCTCAAACAGCCACATCCCTGCATGACTTTCCCGATGTGATGATGTCACCCGGGAGTGACATCATCATGCCAGGGATGTCACGTGGGGACGGTCTGGTTTAAGGGCAAAACTCTATGGTTCTAAGCCAGATTTACCACAGAGTTTTGCCCTTAGGCCACAGCATCCCTGTGTGATGTCCCCGGCGTGATGACATCACTTCCAGGTGACATCATCATGTTGGGGACATCCTGGAATGCCTCCCAAATCCCCCTGGCTAGAGTGACGAGGGGACCTGGCAACGGTACTAAGGACCTGGCAACGCTACCTTCTGGAGCTGACTCAGCAAAATGTAGCCTGAGCAAGAGGAGGCTAAACAACTGAAGGTGTTTGTGGGCCTCAAGTAAGATGTTAGAATAATGTTGTTCTGTTTTTTGTTCAGCCGAGAATCTCTGGTCCTTGAAACAGAGGCCACAGATGATCTACCACAATTTTCAGATTGTTCCTGAGTCTAGGACAAAACTTACAACCCCCCAAAAAAAACTTTTCTGCTTCAAATGTGTCCAGTGATGGACTTCTGTGGCAATGTTTTCAAACCTTACTGATATTCTATTCATTTTATTTATTTATTTATTTATTTATTTATTTCACTTTTACCCCACCCTCCCCGCCAGGCAGGCTCATTGATAATTCTTGAATGTATTTCACACAATGAAAGAACTTTTGTTCCCCACAAGATGTAGGCTTTAGGTGGCTTCATAGTGGCATTAAAGGAATTCATGGAGGATAGGCCCATTTCGTTAGTAGTCTTTGCAGTGCAATCCAATGCAGGGTTACTCCACTCTAAGCCCATTGAAATGAATGGCCTTAAATTGGCGTAACTCTCCTTAAGACTGCACTGTGGAGCTTCCATGTTCAGCAGCAATGTACCTCAATGCCAGCTTCTGGAGGGACAAGACATTGTTAGGCTCTGTCCTCCCTGACATTTTTGTAGACTTTCTCAGAGCAGCTGGTTGGCCACTTTGGGGGAAAGGATATTGGACCAGAGAGGGACCTTTAGTCTCATCCAGCATTTCTTAAGACCTTCTGTTCTGAAATTCCTTTTATAAATGCTTTGCTTGATTTGAAGTCTTCAAAAATGTTCTTCAGATTTTGCACTGTAGGAAAGAGCTAATTAGATTTTATGCCTTTCTGCACTCCTTGTAGCTGTGGTCAATATTCATCAGTGTGAGAGGAACTATTGCTGGTGGGTGAAGGTGTTCATAGGTCACTGAAACGTCTTTCCAGATTCCCCTACTCAAGATCAGTTTTAATTCCTTTCTCCCTGTTTCTTGGAGGATCTTGCAGTGGATTGGAAGAGGAATGGCACAAAGTACTCAGTTCATAGAGAAGAAAAAGTGTCACCCAAAGTAACATTTTGCACAGTTTAAGTCATGCAAACATTGTATTATGTTAGCTTTAGGTAGTATTTCCTTCCCCCCCCCCCCTTTGTCAAGGTGTGTGGAATATGTAATTTTCTTTAAAAGGTGACTTCCTGATGTTCTAGTGCAGTGGTGGCGAACCTATGGCACAGGTGCCAGAGGTGGCATTCAGAGCCCTCTCTGTGGGCACGCGTGCCATCACCCCAGCCAGGCCCAGACCATCATTAAAGTGTCGAATTCTCTGCCAAAGTAAATGAAAGCATTTGGGATTGCTTGCCTTACTTTGTTTGGATCATCTTAAGTTAATGTAGGAGTTGTTTTTTTCTAAACTAAAACCTCAGTATTCAGGTTAAATTGCCGTGTTGGCACTTTGCGAAAAATAAGTGGGTTTTGGGTCGCAGTTTGGGCACTCGGTCTCTAAAAGGTTCGCCATCACTGTTCTAGTGAGATCTGATGTGGTCTCTTGGTAAAGCATATGAACTGAAACGTGCAGGTTTGCTGTGATGTGTGTGTGCACCAGGGTTGCCAGCCCCCAGGTGGGTCCTGGAGATCTCCCAGAATTACAACTGATCACCAGATAGGACTGCCAACCTCCAGGGTTGGGGTGGGGGCTGAAGATCTCCCGGAATGACAACCGGTCTCCAGACTACAGAGATCATTTTGCCTGGAGGAAATGGCTGCTTTTGAGGATAGACTCCCTGGCACTGTACCCCACTGAGGTCCCTGTCCTCCTTAAATCCCACCCTTCCTGGGCTCTACCCAGAGTTGGCAACCCTGGCACCAGCTGGGGATCTCAAGTTTCAGAACTTTTGATGGAAGTAATAAAGCATGTGCACATACATAAGATGGTTAGACAGTGTCATAGATGCAACGAACATGAAGTTGAGCAAACTTCAGAGGACGGCGGAAGACCGGAAGGCCTGGCGTGATCTGGTCCATGGGGTCGCGAAGAGTCGAACTCGACTGTGCGACTGAACAACAACAACATACATAAGACACATGTACGGGTATGTTGTAAAGGCACATGAACATATGGGAATTACAATTGCGTTCCACTGTACAGTTCCATATGTTCCTTTTTAAAAGTTCTTCGTTACCCCAGTGGTATTGGGAGCGATGCATTACAAGAAACAGAAAGGAGGTCCTTTTTGCAGAAAATAGATATACCGTTCTAACACTTACCTGTGAGATCAAAGAGCATTTTTATTTGCAATTTAGTTCCCGAAGAGGCCAATCTCAGTCAGGAGTCAGAGAGGTGCACTAAAAGCTTTGCAAAGGCAACTGAGTTTTATTACTAGGAAAAGTCCACCTATAATTGACTGGGTGGGAAAGCAGAAATATTTCGGCAGAAAAGAAGGGCTCATAAAAATTATTATTATTTATTTAATTTATACCCCGCCCTATCTCACAAGAACAATAAAAACAATAAAACAATAGATGGCATAATAGTACAGGTAAAGATTTCCCATGGTCGAAAGCTAGGCAAATCTGACTCTAGGGGGTGGTGCTCATCTCCGTTTTCAAGCTGAAGAGCCAGCACTGTCCGAAGACTTCTCCGTGGTCATGTGGCTGGCATGACTAAACGCCGAGGCGTACGTAACACTGTTACCTTCCCACCGAAGCAATACCTATCTATCTACTGGCAATTTCTTGCTTTCAAACTGCTAGGTTGGCAGGAGCTGGGGCCAGAGACAGGAGCTCACTCTGTCACATGGCAATGGCACTGGGGTCTCAAACTGCCAAACTACAGACCTTCCAGTCTGCAGCTCAGCATCTTAACTTCTGAGCCACCGCAGCCCTTAGATGGCATAATACACAATAGCAAATTAGACATGCATATATTGCTGGCGAATTCTGTTCCTAAAACATTTATTATCAGCTTTGTGGAACTATCTTCAAAATATTGCAGATTTGTTGGACAAACAGGAACCAAGATGACTGAATTGTCATGAAATGTTCAAGAAAGATACAAGGCTGGCAATGTATTAAGGTCATGGGCAGTGCTCTCTCTAAGATGAGTTAGTGTGAGCTAGCTCACAGCTTTTTAGCCTCCAGCTCACACATTTTTGTCTTAGCTCAGGAAGGATGGCTCCAGAGCATCACACATTTTTGTCTTAGCTCAGGAAGGATGGCTCCAGAGCAAAGTAATTTGTGCAGTAGCCAAATCGCTTGCTCACAACTTTAATGCCAGCAGCTCACAAAGTAGAATTTTTACTCACAAGACTCCACAGCTTAGAGGGAGCATTGGTCATGGGATGCTTTGGGGTCGGAATCCACATAGTGATGTGCTGTTAAACATACATTATGCTGTCTCCTTTAGTGATTACCGTATCATTGGTGTTTATTTCTTGATGTATAGTCCTTCCAATTACTGGAATATTTAAGGAATGGAGAGAGAGCATAGATTAGCTCCAACCTGCCATCAATCCCACCACTTTACTTCCCTTAATGAGTTGATTTGTTTATTTCTCCTTGGGTTAACGGAAATCATCTCGTACATCATTGTCCCGGCATCTAATTAGTAGATTTGTGCATTCTTTAGGAAATGGGACCTCGGTGCTTATGCAGACCAGCGTAGCCACAGCGAATAGCTCTGATATGCCTTCCCTGCTTTTGAAAACTTGCTCAACAGGGAACCGACTGATCCCAGGTGCTGTGATGGATCAGTGATACACATGTTGTTGCATTATATTGTTAGGTTTATCCTTAAGAGCTGAACCTCAAAAAAAAATGTGTGAAGACTCTTTCAGACTTTGGTGCATAAACAGCAGGGGACATATCCACATCCATCTCTTGACATCTTATTTGTAAGGTTGGTGTGAGCCAGTTTGGTGTGAGAGCCAGTTTGGTGTAGTGGTTAAGTGCGTGGACTCTAATCTGGGAGAACCGGGGTTGATTCCCCACTCCTCCACTTGCAGCTTCTGGATGACCTTGGGCAAGCCATAGTTCTGATAAGAGCTGTTCTTGAAAAAGAGCAGTTTCTGTCAGAGCTCTCTCAGCCCCACCTACCTCACAGGGTGTCTGTTGTAGGGAGGGGGAGGGAAAGGAGTTTGTAAGCTGCTCTGAGACTACTCTGGGTAGTGAAGGGCGGGGTATAGATCCTTCTTCTTCTTCTTCTTCTTCTTCTTCTTCTTCTTCTTCTTCTTCTTCTTCTTCTTCTTCTTCTTCTTCTTCTTCTTCTTCTTCTTCTTCTTTCCACCAGCATATTGTTGAAGCCCTTCCAGTAAAATCAGAAAGGACTTGAGCTAGACAGAGCTGGCTCCTAATGCATGAATTCACTGGCTGGAATGCATGGTTCCTTCCTCACATCTTTGAGAGTCATAATGGGTAACATTAGATGAGACTAGGAAGGACTGTGGTTCAGTGATAGAGTATGAGTTTTGTGTGCAGAAGGTCCCAAGTTCAGTCCCTTGTGTCTCCAATTAAATGATCAGGGGTGTGGAGGACCATCTGTTGTGCAGTCTGTTAACTAAATATGCAATACAGGTATGCACGTATTTTGCACTGATTGCAATGGTCTAAACAAGTGATTCTTTGATGGGGGGTTTACTGACCCCTGCAGTGATCTACAAATTTGGGAGAGGCACAATTTCAGGCAGCCCCTTTTTGCCACTTGCAATGGCTTCAGCCAGCCAGAAGAGGAGCTATTTTATACCACTCACCTTACCTTGAGGAAAAAATCCCAGAGCCTGGATTTCTCTTCCAGGGCCTTCAAGTGGCACTCAGCAAACAGGAATCGATGGTAGTGTTAAAAAGTTGACTGACAGCCATCCACACGAGGGTTTCATTGAATATATGCCAGACATTGTATATTGTATGAATGTGTCATAAAGGTAAAGGTAAAGGTTTACCTTCCACAGCCTGCAGTTCATAAATAAGACTGCCCAGTCTGGAGTCCTGTTTTTATGTCTGCATTTTTTATTAGTAGCTTGGCTGGGTCTCTGATAATGCTACATGGTTGTTGGGCAGTAATAGATTAAAAGCTAAGAAGCACTGGTCTACTCATCTTACAACTAGAAGATGATTGGCTGGACTCGGAACAAAAATATACTGGCATTCTGGCAGCATGGAAAGGAGGGTAGCTACCATGTGCATGTGGTGTGTTGAGTTGGTAGGTTGCCACCTCTGGAATCCACCTCAAGAATTCTGTGGTGCTTTTATATGATGTAAATACATTACCTGAATGCCCATGACATTCTGAGTGTTTAGTTATAGTCACGTGGAAAGAGGATTTTGATATCCTCCACTACAGAGCTCTTCATTCCATATCATCTGAGAAAACGAGAGACTGTCTATCCATCTGCATGTCTGTGGTCCAAAATGATGGCTTGTACAACTTTCTTTAGATAGTTCAGAGTAACACGTGGGGTCTGAAACCTCTGGAACTCTGAGAGGGAGCGATGGGGAACATCCAATGGAAAAGTTTTTTGTTTTTTTTAAAGTGTACATCACTCAGCGCTGCTTAACATTTGCAACAATCATGGCAAGTGGTCATGGTAGAAACATCACCTTTCAACTAGGAACATGAGAAGCTGTTTGTATTTCATTTAGATGGAGCCTAAGAGTTTGGGGAGGGCTCTGTGAAACAATGTGTTAAAAGTTGGTTTTCTTCCTTGCTTTTTGCCTGGACGCTATTTTGCTGCTGGCGCAGTCCCATAAAAATCACAACTGAACCAGCAGAAGATTTATATTGCCATGGTATGATTATTTCATGGCTTTGCTGTTCATCTTTCCCTGGTCAGATGTTTAGATATGCTATATCATATATAACAACAAAAAATATGAGCTCGGGAAAGTATCTAGAAGACCTTGGTGTGCTAAATTGGTTTTTAAACACTGGATATTTCCAGTGGGTTAGAGTACAGGAGGACATGATTTGCTTCCAACAGCTACAGGTGCCACTTAAGAACTTTTTATGACATTGTCTTTCTAGTGGTAAATCTAGTGCAGAAGTTCTCAAATGTTGTCCTTGTCAGCCTTGTTAAATCACGGGGTGAAAAAGTTGTTCCTGAGCTGGTTAAAGCAAAATAAAGTGAGTTCAACCTCTTTGGTCACAAGCATGAGAAGCAAAATGAGGAAGCGTAACCTGTGTACGACTCATATTTTGCATGCATACCCAGCAGTAAGTCTCATTGGGTCTTACTCCCATGGATTCCAGCGTTTAACCTAGAAAGGGACAAACTCCCCCATCTCAACTGAGCAGCCAGTTACAAGAACCCATTGTCAAATTCTGGAAAGAAACCTTGCTTCAAATTAGCTCAGAATTTAAAATTGGATTCTGAATATGCACAGAATGTAATATTAGTGTAAGTATTTTTTGGTCATAGTCATGGCCACCAGTTGTTTGCGACTCTGACAGTCTTGAGCAATGTCTCCAAAGAATGATATTTTTAAAGGCTGCACAGAGTGGTGGGTAAACTCAGGGACAGTCCCTGGCGGGGAAACACTGTGCAATCCTTGAGCTTGCCTAACTAAGATCTTGGAGCATCTCAACTTTTTTAGTCCCTATTTCTTGTTTTTTATTAGCTGTGGTGAG
>NW_015170899.1:1158304-1174102 GCF_001447785.1 Gekko japonicus | reverse complement strand
GGGCTAAGGCTTAGAGACCGTTAGGTAGATGAAGCTGAGAACGAACACTCTCCCATGGTACCTAATGAAATCCCAGACACTACAACACCCTCCTGCACATCTGTATAGATAAGCGTTTCGGCGCACAGCAGAGAAATCACAGAAAAAAATCCAGTAGCAACTAACCTGAAAAGAAAGCAATAGCAATTAACCAAACACAGACCAACCTCCCCAACCTTCATGGCAGCGTAGCTGACACCCAAGTGACTTGAAGGAGCCTAGGTTTCTATATAGCAAAGGACCCAAGTGGGTCATTCTTACACTGAATACTTTAGCACTTGAATAAATGACACCACCAGCAAGAAAGAACTTCGCATTATACTTATGTAAAGGAAGGAATTTCTCCCCTCCGAACAGAGTCTATTTTGGCCTTTGGATGAATGCAAAAATCTGCATGCAAAATTGCATCTGCTGGGCTTTGGATGGGCAGCTGTGTTGGTCTGAAATAGAAGATCAAGATCTGAGTCCTTAAGGACCAGGAATCCACATTTGCTGCACGTCACAAAGTTCCCTAAAATACTCCCTGTACTGAAACTTTGTGTTCTTTCGTATCCCCTTTTTCATTCTACTCTGGGTACCCATTTTC
The DNA here is from genome assembly GCF_001447785.1 of Gekko japonicus. Lineage (NCBI taxonomy): Eukaryota > Metazoa > Chordata > Lepidosauria > Squamata > Gekkonidae > Gekko > Gekko japonicus. The sequence continues at coordinate 1,173,477 of NW_015170899.1, read as the reverse complement.
TTTTTGTCCTCACTATCCTCAGCCTCATTTCCTGACGAATTTTTAAAACCTCTTAATTTGATTTTATGGTCCATGCAAGTTGTTTATGACAGTGTTTGCTGTCATTGTTAAAAGCACACAGGTGACGCATAGCCGATAGGATGAAAATGCACTGTGGAGCAGCTCTGCCTGACTTGTCAGCATGTGCAAGCAAACTCTTTGCCCCGGCCTAACACACGTAGCAGCAAAATACAGAGTGGCACATGCATGCATTGATTTTACAGAATCAAGGCCATGCTGAAGCCAGTGAGACAGTATAATAATTGAGAGGAAATAGAATCAATGGCTTGGATGAGTTACATGTGTGCTAGATAGTTTCTGCTGTGTGCTTCCTCTTCTGCTAAAATGTCTGTTTGTATAAGGACTCGTTGAAATCAATCGAACTTGTACAAACAGATGTTTTAGTGGAAGAGGAAGCATGCTCAGCTGCTGGGCCTATCTAGCAGACTGAACTTTTTCATATTGTGTAAAGAAGCACCAATTGGGATCATCTTGGTTGGTGGGAAGATCAGCTGCAATTTCTGGTTGGATGACAACCCTGTCAAACATGTATTGGCTGAATTGCTTTCTCTTTTCTTTTCCTCTTCCAATGCTTGGAAAATGAATTCAGAGCAAGCACGAAAATAACTGCCATACTGGAAGGCTTCCATGAACTCCTAAAATGCCAGAAATAATTATATTTGGATTCAGAGCATTTAAGGCATTTGCAACATGGCATGGTTCTGGTTAGATGTTGACAAGTAAATTTCTGGCTGCACATCCCTACAAAAATACAGCTTCCCCTGTCTTCCATTTTATTATACTTCTTGCCAGCATGCTGGGGAATAGTAATAATATTTCTATAAAAATCAAAAGCTTTCCTTTTCCTTATTATGGTATTCACAATAGTGGCAAAGCCTTTCAGAGAGCAGAGCGTCAATTAAGGTGATATTTTAGGACTGATCCCATCAACAGTTCATAATTTCTACCTACTGTTTTAAATCTTATTTAGAGATAATTGTACCAGTGCCTGCAGTTGCTTTATTGCTTAAAAAATAAACTTCAGTGGATGTTTTCTTCTGAAAGCAAGATTTTGTCCAAATTTCCTTCTGGGGGGGAAAATTGAGTATTTTTAATCATCTTTTTTTAAAAAAGCAAAGTAGAAGAATTATGGAATGATGGAGTGAGCTCCCATCTCTAGTTCCAGCTCCTGCCAACCTAGCAGTTCGAAAGCAAGAAATTGCAAGTAGATAAATAGGTACCACTTCGGTGGGAAGGTAACAGCGTTCCGTGCACCTTGGTGTTTAGTCATGCCGGCCACATGACCACGGAAACGTCTTCGGACAGCGCTGGCTCTTTGACTTTGAAACGGAGATGAGCACCGCAACCCTAGAGTCGGACTCGACTGGCTTTCGAGCAAGGGAACCTTTACCTTTACCTAGAAGAATTAGGGTCACCATGTAAGGGAGCAGATGTTAAGATTTGGTATTTATCTAGTGCAAGGATAGACACATTCTGTGTTTTTTGGGAACCAATATTAATTATTATTGTACGGCTATAGCCAGGAGATCCTAAAATTCTCCGACAGCCAGAAAGTCTAGCTTTTTTAGTGTTATGCACCGCTAGGTGGTGAGCTAGATTTGGGTTTTTTTGCAAGAGACATTTCAGAGGTGGTTTGCCATTGCCATTCCCTGCCTCTGCATCACAACCCTGGTATTCCTTGGAGGTCGGCCTTCCATATACTAGCCAAGCCCAACCCTGCTTAGCTTTCAAGATCTGACGAGATCAGGCTAGCCTGGGCTATCCAGATGAGGGTGGGAACCAATATGTTTTGCAAATACTAGTGTGGGGACCAACTCTCTTACAGATGGCAGTGCAAGATTTACAGGATGGAGAAAGTCATTTGTGTACTTTCAGGAAATGATTGCAGTTCCTGATAGCTGGGAAATTAGCGGGGTTTCTCAAGGAATCTATTAGCAGGGGTTCTTGTCCATTCCATAGCAGCCCTAACAGGCCAGACTAACCCTGATCTCATCAGAGCTTGGAAGCTAAGCAGGGTTGGTACTTAGCTGGGAGACCACCAAGGAATAGCAGGGTTGTTAAGTAGAAGAAGGCAGTGGCAAACCACCTCTGGATGTCTTTTGCCTTGAAAACCCATGAGGTGGAACTTCATAGGACTGTCGTGAGTTCGTTGTGACTCAATGGCGTACTTTTTGTTAACCACTCCAGTGTGCGTATGGGATGGCACTACAATAAAGTTTATATCATAGAATCATAGAATGTTAGAGTTGGAAGGGACCTTGCAGGTCATCTAGTCCAACCCCCTGCACTCTGCAGGAGCATAGCTGAAAGATAGCCCTACATACCTACAACATACCCAAAAGATGGTTGTCCAGCCTCCGCTTGAAAACGTCCAACGAAGGAGCATCCACCACCTCCCGAGGCAGACTGTTCCATTGCTCAACCGCTCTTACAGTTAGCAAGTTTCTCCTGATATTTAGCCGGTAACGACTCCCTTGTAATTTCCACCCATTAGATCTAATCTTGCAATCCGGAGCAAGAGAGAATAGATCCGCTCCATCTTCTACATGACAGCCCTTCAAATACTTGAAGACTGCAATCATGTCCCCTCTAAGCCTTCTCTTTCCCAGGCTAAACATACCCAACTCTTTCAGCCTTTCCTCATAAGACTTGGATTCTAACCCTCTCACCATCCTGGTTGCCCTCTTCTGGACACGCTCGAGCTTGTCAACATCCTTCCTAAAATGTGGTGCCCAAAACTGGACACAGTACTCCAGGTGAGGCCTGACCATAGCAGAACAGAGCGGAACTACCACCTCCTGTGATCCAGACACAATGCTTCTGTTAATGCATCCTAAGATTGCATTAGCTTTCTTCACAGCCACATCGCTGTGGTGGCTTCATTTTCTTACATGAAGTATACATGAGGATTAGTGGCTTCATTTTCTTACAAAGGAAAATTGACAAAGGGGACTTTGCCACTGCCTAATTTTTTAAATAAAATCCTACAGTCATGGGAGGGGATCAGTTGAAGTAGCATTAGGAGGTACATCTGGTCCACAGGCTGCCAGTGGGCCATTCCTACTCTGGCCCATTTCATGTATTGATGGAATGTCTCGTGCATTATTTTTGTAATCCTTATGACAGCCTGATATAGTAGGGCAGTAGTATCATCCCCTTAGATAATGGGCTGAACAAATTAGTTTAGCCCCCTGTCTAACCAGCTATATGAAAAGGAGCTCCTCTTTCCCAAGAGGGAGTGTTACAAAGTAGGATACCTCTCAACACTTCATCCTTAAGTGGCATATTCTAGAGTTCCAGCATTCTCCAGTACTACAGAAGAAGGAGGAGGAGGAGAAGGAGGAGGAGATTGGATTTCTACCCCGCCCTTCACTACCCAAAGGAGTCTCAGAGCAGCTTACAAATTCCTTTCCCTTCCCCTCCCCACAACAGACACCCTGTGAGGTGGGTGGGGCTGAGAGAGCTCTTGACAGAAACTGCTCTTTTTCAAGGACAGCTCTTATCAGAACTATGGCTCAAAATATTAAAATTATTAATATTGAAGCAGTAGTTAAAAATAACTCACAAGTATATTGTTATACTAACAGGTATTGGCTAACATGTAGAGTAACACGGAAATGATCTCCTACTCTTCGGTTTTTAGTTAGTGTGGGTATCTTTTCTTTATCCCTAGCTGTAGTCCCCCTTCCTATATTTTCTGTTGTAGTTACGTAGTCTATTAAAAAACCAATAAAATTACCCTCTTGGGGGTTTCAGAAGAAAAAAAAAAGAACTATGGCTTGCCCAAGGTCATCCAGCAGGTGCAAGTGGAGGAGTGGGGAATCAAACCCGGTTCTCCTAGATTAGAGCCCGCACACTTAACCACTACAGCAAACTGAGGAATCTCCAAGATTACCTTCACATTTCATCATATCTTAAATTTCAGTGAAGATCATTTCAGAAGGTAGCCATGTTGGTCTGCATCAGCAGAGCTCGATTTGACTCCAGTAGCACATTAAAGACCACAAGATCTTTGGGCCTCTGAGGTGCTACTGAATCCCTGTTTCAGTTTTTCAGAGCAGGAGGCTCTGTAGCATCACCCTCTTTCTTTTTTTTAGAAGGATAAGCTGGAGTCCCCAGGTGACAACTGCCTCCTTGCCTTAAAGAGATCTAGGATCTGGTCCCTGCTGTGCCAGGAAACCGAGTCATGCTCTCTCAGCCTGTCCTGTCTTAGAAGGTCCTTGTGAAGACAACATGGAAAAGAACAGCCCGTCTCCGTCATCCTGAGCTCTTCGTAGTAAAAGTGGGATCAAAATGTAGGAGACAGCTATACTCAGGGCTATTTTTGGGCAGGAACGCACAGGAACGAAGTTCCGGCTGGCTCCCAAGTTGGCCACGCCCATCAGGAACTCATTAGCATAATAGGCCACGCCCAACAGCAGAAACTCATTAGGATTGGCTACAATTAGGGGTGTGTGGCCTAACATGCAAAGGAGTTCCTGCTCCAAAAAAAAAGGCCCTGGGTTTTGACAACAAACAAGGTAAAGAGAATAAGAAGCAAAAGGTGGGTGTGGCTGGGTGACCACACTTCTGGTAACACGGGGGTGTGGCCTAATATGCGAATGAGCTGTGCTGTCAGGGGGGCCCTAATATGCGAATGAGTTCCTGCTGTTGGGTATGGCCTTTTATGCTAATGAGTTCCTGCTGGGCTTTTTCTACAAAAAGGTGCATCTGGACAATTCTGTGGGGTCTGAGCAAGCCATGTGAAGGGAGATGAGCATTTGTTCCCCAACCACCAAACATTAAGCTTGCTTCCATAAGCAGACCTTCCTTGCTGGATGAGGGCAAGGTCCTCAAACCCTTTTGTGCATGTGGGCACTAGGGTGGATCCTGGGAGAGCAGGGTTTAGGGAGAAGAGTATGATGCCATGCAGTTCGCCTTCAAAAACAGATGTTCTAAATCAATAAATAATAAATAAATGCATGATTTATGTAGTCTGAAGATCAGTGGTGATTCTGGAAGATCTCCAGCCCCCACCTGGAGATTGTGGCAACCCTTCTGACACAGTGTGGTGTGTGCCACAAAACGGCTGCCATATCTTATCTTCAGTCAAACAGCGACTGGGGTGGCAGTGGCCGCCAAAGCAACATTTAAAAAAAAAAATCTTCACAGCCAATCAAATCCCCAGTGGCCAGTCAGAAGCCTTGCTCTGCAAAACCCCCACCTGGCCCTGCTCACCTTCTAAAAGCACTTGGTGGGTGCCAGAAAGGGTGTCGCTGGGCACTGTGGGCACCCATTAGCACCATGATGGGGACACACCCGGTTTTGAAAGTTGCCCCAAAGAACCATTGTTTGAAGAAGATATGATTATATTTTAAAGAAGAAGAAGAGATTGGATTTATACCCCACTTCGCTACCCAAAGGTGTCTCAGAGCAGCTTACAAACTCCTTTCCCTTCCCCTCCCCACAACAGACACCCTGTGAGGTAGGTGGGGCTGAGAGAGCTCTGACAGAAACTGCTCTTTTTCAAGGACTGCTCTTATCAGAACTATGGCTTTTCTAAGATCATCCAGCAGCTGTGAGTGGAGGAGTGGGGAATCAAACCCGGTTCTCCCAGCTTAGAGTCCGCACACTTAACCACTACACCAAACTGGCTCTTATCTTTCCTACTGTGCAGAAGGTAGCTTTCCTACTGCACAGAAGGCTGCTTATCTTTCCTACGGTACAGAAAACACCATGCAAGAGGAAAGGAATGTCTTCTTTCATCCACAAGGACCTTAGAGAAGTCCACTGGCTATTTCTGTTTGCACCTTTCCCCCGCTAAGTTGGCAATCTAAATCAACTTTGGGCGCCTTCCCCTTTCCCCTCTCTGCTTGTGAGTCTGCAGACGTGGCGGCAGATTTTTCCCGTCTTCCCGGCTGTGTGTTCCAACACTTGTCGAGATAAATCACTAATCTCATTCAAGCATCAGTAAGTCCTCCAGTATATCTGTTGTGCGAGAGATCCATAAGTAACTGTTTGAGCAGCTTTAAGGGTGTCTCTTGTTCTGATAGCGACATAAGCTGCCTGACGGGCTGCCTTGAAATTTCGTTTCTCGTTTCCTCCCCAGCTGGCTTTCGCTTGCCTTCCTCCCGTCCTTTCATCATCGGGATGACAAAATCCCGAGCAAATTCTCTACATCTTTGTATGGATTTAAAGCGAGAGAGGAAGAGAGGGGGAATAAAAGAGTATTTGAGCCTATCCGTTGCTTTAAAAAAAAATCTATATCTTCGCCTTTCAACTCTTTTATTCTGCGCCTGCGACCAAGTGGGAATTGAGCTTCAGAGGTAAAATTAGAATGTCGGTGTGCCGGAATTGTAATTGTGCACTAAACTCAACTCTGTTGCTCTTTTGAGAATATGCCCCGAGGAGTGTTTTTAACAAAGATGTTTCCGTTGTGTGCTCTTTCATTTTTTTGACTTTAAGCATCAGATTAAAGTTGAGAGGTGACTTTTTTTTCAGTAATAGGAATACCTAAGCCATGAATCTTATATCATATTAGCCTCTAGCATGTACCGGCAGTTTGCCTGAAGAAATCCTAGGAGTGTCACGACGGCAGTGTGGTTCGGCGGCTGGATTTACGCAAACTGAGAGTTTTGACGTGAGGATTGGAAAGGCTGGAGGCCAGCTCCCACATCATTTGCTTGGGGACTCAGCATTACTAACTGAACGGGTAAACTAGATTTAGTCGGGGTGGGGAATCATGCCGTTTGCGGTAACACGGAAATGCTGTCTGTGCTGTCAGTAGGCTCAATTCACACATGCAAGGCATGGTGCAGTCATCAGGGTTTGAACATGTGAACCAGCCATTGGTGACACTTGGCTGAATGAACAGAGAGCCATTGTGGTGTATTGTTTAAGAGTGTCAGATTAGTATCTGGGAGACCCAGATTCGAATCCCCACTTGTGCAGGATCCAAGTGCCCTTTTTTCTGCAAGCAGGAAGAAGAAGAGGAGGAGGAGGAGATTTATACCCTGCCCTTCACTTGGAGTCTCAGAGTGGCTTACGAACTCCTTTCTCTTCCCCTCCCCACAACAGACATCCTGTGAGGTAGGTGGGGCTGAGAGAGCTCTTTGCAGAACTGCCCTTTCAAGGATAGCTCTTGTCAGAACTATGGCTTGCCCAAGGTCATCCAGCAGCTGCAAGTGGAGGAGTGTGGAATCAAACCTGGTTTTCCCAGATTAGAGTCCGCACACTTAACCGCTATACCAAACATCTACTTCCAGACATTTTTTTTAACCTGTACGATTACTTGTAACAATGACAATTGGTGCTGAACAGCGGGTATACAATAAGAAAGAGATCCTGGCCAGATTTAGATAGGATCACAAATGATTTTTGAGGCGGGAAGTGACACTGATGTAATGATGTTATCATTGACTTCTTTTTTGTCAAGTCACAGCCAACTAACCCTGTAGGGTTTTCAAAGCAAGAGACATTCAGAGGTGATTTGCCTGCCTCTGCCTAGCAACCCTGGTATTCCTTGGTGGTCTCCCATGCAAATACTGACCAAGGCCAACCCTGCATAGCATCTGAGATCTGACGAGATTGGGCTAGCCTGGGCTATTGAGGTCAGCCCTATCAACTCCTACCTGAATTATAAAAATATATTAAAACTTGGATGACCTGATGACTTCGTTCCAGTTAGGAGCAGCCCAATAGTGTTTCATTGGAATCAATCCTACTCTGTCTTTAGGATTTCATTCTGCTGTTTTCACCGGTAAACAATTTACCTGCAATCCTTCCTTATATATAAAAGCCAGTTGGGGTGGCAAGATTCAATGCACGCCAAAATCAGTTGGGCGCATGAACTGCCACTCCAACCCTCTCCCAATCCCCTGGCTGCGTTGAGTGGCTGCATGCCTGAGTCCTGCCCATACAGCCGCCAGCCAGACTCTTGCCCTCACTCTACAGACGGCTGCCGAAGAGGATGGCCACAAGGCCTCCAGAGGCCTCCATGCCACCCTTCTCCACTTGCCCGCCAAGGCAGACACGCAGGGAAAGGCCTCCGGAGGTCTCTGTGCCACCCTTCCCTGTTTGCGTGCCAAGGGTGATGCACAGGGAAAGGCCTCCGGAGACCTCCGCACCACCCTTCCCCACTCATCTGTTGAGGCAGACCCATGGGGAAAGGCCGCCGGAGGCACCCGCGCCACCCTTCCTCGCTCACCTGTTGAGGCAGACCCATGGGGAAAGGCCGCCGGAGGCACCTGTGCCACCCTGCCCCACTCACCAGCTGAGGTGGACACGTGGGGAAAGGCCTCCATGCCACCCTTCCCCTCTTGGGTGCCAGGGTGGATGCATGGGGAAAGGCCTCCGGAGGCCTCTGCGCCACACTTTCCCTCTCTCCCACCAAGGCGAACGCACAGGGAAAGGCCTCTGCACCCTCCCCCCTCTTTCCCAGGCGCGGACAGGCTTCCAGAGGAGCCCCCTCCATTCCCTGCTCACCAACCGAGACAGGGAAGAGCTAGAGAGCCCCCCCTTCCCTGGCCCTCCCTCCCACCCACCCCTCTTTCTCTTCTCACCATCTCTTGGTCTTCTCTCTTTTTTTTTTCCCTCTTTCCGACCCTTCCTTTGCCATCTGTCCCTTCCTCCCTCTTTGTCTTCTTTCCTTCCTTCCTCCATATCTCTTTGCATTCTTCTCCTCCCTTCCTTCTTTCCCATCTCTTTGCATTCTTCTCCCCCCTCCCTCTTTCTCTTCCTCCCTTCCTCCCTATCTGTTTGCATTCTTTTCCTCCCTCCTGCCTGCCCGCCCCATCTCTTTGACTTCTTTCCCTCCCTCTTTCATCTCTTTCCCTCCCTCCCTTCCTTTCTCTTCCTTTCTGTCTTTCTCTCTCTTCCTCCCTCTCGCTCTCTTTGCCTTCTAGAGCTCATTGTATGACGTCTACAACGAGCCTTATTCCTAGTTATACCATAAATATCAAAAACAGGAAAAGTCACACCTAAGCCCTGCCCACGTTCTAAAAGCACTTGACAGACACCAGGAAAGGGGCTGGCAGGTGCCATGTTGCTCACAGGCCCCTTGTTGGAGACCCCTGAACTACTTTTTTTAAGCCCCCACATGGCACAGCCAATGCTCCCTCTAAGCTGTGGAGTCTTGTGAGCAAAAATTCTACTTTGTGAGCTGCTGGCATTAAATTTGTGAGCGATCGATTTGGCTCCTGCCTAAATCAGTTTTCTCTGGAGCCATCCTTCCTGGCTAAGACAAAAATGTGTGAGCCAGAGGAAAAATGTGTGAGCCGGAGGCTAAAAAACCGTGAGCTGGCTCACACTAACTCAGCTTAGAGGGAACACTGGCCAGTGTGGGAAATGGCAGCAAGAGGGGTGAGTGTGGAAAGTACATAGAATCCTCTCATGTGGATGTGCCATTTCTGCTTTGAATTGCAATGGCGGTGACTGCCAAATGGGGAGCCGTCACAGTGTGGAAGCGAGTTCGTTGTCTTTAGTGTTGACATTAGATGATATTGAAGTTTTCTGGCAGCAGCTCAGACAAACCTGTAAAAAAAAAAGTTAGTTGAAGCTACAGTGGGTGAGCAATAAATGTACCTGTGTGCAGAGTACTGGACCGGATCTCAAAATCAAAAGCATATGCTTATTAAGCCCGCCCCCCCCCCCCCCCGCCACCTCCCCAGCCATTTTCCGTTCTTCAAAATGCTTCTCCCACCATGAGATAGTGTTGCCAGTTAGGCTTCACAAACAAATGGAGCGGTAAATTGCATTATGTTTTATATTAACTCTGTGTATTGCTAAACAGCGCTGCTTCAGACCGAGGCGCAATGTACAACAACTCTTACTACAAAACCCATCAGTTTTCATAAATTTCTGCTAGGAAATGTGATACTCTGGTTCCATTTTTAGACTGAAAAGTGGGAACGTGAAGAGTCTGGTTCTTTATTCTTTTTTTTTAGACATTTCTTTTCTTTTCTTTTTAACTGCCTACTGAGTAAAAAGCAGTGGGGCCGAAAATCAGAGTTTTTAGAGTTAGTGTCCTGGGGAGAAAAAATTGAGTGGCTCTGATTAGGTGGAGGAAATAGATATGACTAACCTTGAAGAGAGAGACACACATGCACCCTCCCCAACTTTTCCGGCCTGCCGTTTGGTATCACAGCAATGGTTTCTGCTGTGGGTGAAATTCTGACTTTGCGGCAATCAATTTCAATTTTGCCAGGGACATCGGCGGAAGCGGGCTCTCATCCCTTGAACGGGGACCATGAAGGTGAGGAAAGAAATCAAAGACAGTGCTGACATTCTCCAAATTGAAAAGGAGAAAACAGGGTGCCTGTGACAGACGGAGTGACAAAAGGTTTCCGTGACAATGATGCACTGGTTTGTGTGCAGAGTGAACGGTGCAGGTTCCCTCTGAAAGAGAAGTGAACGGTGGCATTCAATGCTCCCTCTAAGCTGTGGAGTCTTGTGAGCCAAAATTCTACTTTGTGAGCCACTGGCATGAAAGTTGTGAGCGAGCAATTTGGCTACTGCATCAATTAGTTGCTCTGGAGCGATCCTTCCTGAGCTAAGACAAAAATGTGTGAGCCAGAGGCTAAAAACCGGTGAGTTAGCTCACACTAACTCAGCTTAGAGGGAACACTGGTGGCATTCATCCACAGTAGCCAAGTAAAGAGAGATGAGGAGGACAAGGAGGAGGAGGGAGGAGGAAGAGAAAAGTGATGCAACACTTTTATTTGCCCCTCCTTCGTTATGTCTTCTCTTGCAAATATATTGAGGTGGATCCGACCGTCCTCCAAGGAGTCTTCTTCTTACTTAAGTGGCTCTTGTCCAACGGGAGGCCCAGTTCATTTGGAGGAAGGCCTCAAACTCTGGTAGGAGAGGGGTAGGATCCACCCCATCAGTATAGCTAATTCTCACCATCGCCTTATGTGTGGATATTTAAATCCAGAGAACGGAGCCACTGACAGACAAGACTGATTTGTCTACATCTGTCTACCTGAAAAAAAGTGCGTGTTTCAAGAAAAAAATCTGAATTCTTAAAAAAAAAAAATACATCGGGAGGTTAGACTCTCCCAAATAATAGAAGCAGCACTTGTACCTTTAAGGAGTGGATACCCTCTAAAATATCAAGTGGCCATTGTGGGGGTTGCTAGGCAACCACGACAATATTGCCAGCCTTCAAACTATGGTTTCTGTCTGTAAAAGGCTAGGGGCCTTTTCAGAGCTATTTTGGTTCCCCAGTCCACCCCTGCTCCCCTCCCTCCTGCCCTGGAGAGAGGTTTCATAGGGATAGGGTTGCCAGTCCCCAGTTGGGGCCCGGGGGTGAGCCCCCCCCCGCCCCAGTTCAGAAACCATCAGAAACTATCAGAAACCATGGAAAATTACCAGCCCCCCCCCCCCGAAACAGGCAAGAAACCAAAAATAAATGTGATGTGCCTACATCACCTGAAAATGATGTACAGTGGCAACCTATGTTCCCTCTAAGCTGTGGAGTCTTGTGAGCAAAAATTCTATTTTGTGAGCTACTAGCATTAAAGTTGCGAGCGAGTGGTTTGGCTATTGCATAAATTAGTTTGTTCTGGAGCCTTCCTTTCTGAGCCAAGACAAAAACGTGTGAGCAGGAGGCTAAAAAGCTGTGAGCTAGCTCACACTGAATCAGCTTAGAGGGAACACTGGTGGCAACGCTCTGGTTTTGGGGCAAAACTGTATGGTGAGAAGCTAATTCTACCATAGAGGTTTTCCCCACAAACCAATGCCCCTGATGTGCCTACTTATAAGGGCCCAGGGGCGGCCTCCACACAACTTGTGTGATTTGGTCATGCCTGGTATTGGTAACAGCACACAACTCACTTCAGTGACTTGCGACTGCATGATCTTTGCAACTTGGCCAGAAAGAAGCTGAGAGCCAGTGTGATTTAGTGGTTAGTTTGTCAGACTCGGATCTGGGAGAATCAGGTTCAAATGCCCATTCTGCCATGGAAACTTGCTGGGTGATCTGGGGCCAGTCACTCTCTCAGCCTAATCTACTTCACAGGGTTGTTGTGGGGATAAAAATGGAGGAGAGGAGAATGACAAAAGCTGCTTTGGATCCCCATTGGGGAAGAAAGGTGGGGTATAAAGAAAGTAAATAAAAGAAGAAGAGATTAGATTTATACCCTGCCCTTCACTAACCAAAGGTGTCTCAGAGCGGCTTACAAACTTCTTTCCCTTCCCCTCCCCACAACAGACACCCTGCGAGGTAGGTGGGGCTGAGAGAGCTCTGACAGAAACTGCTCTTCTCTTTTTCAAGAACAGCTGTGCCAGAGTTATGGCTTGCCCAAGGTCATCCAGCCAGGTGCAAGTGGAGGAGTGGGGAATCAAACCCGGTTCTCCCAGATTAGAGTCCGCGCACTTAACCACTACACCAAACTGGCTCTCAATAAAGCTGAAGACTGGAAGGCAGATAAAAGAAGGGTTGGTGGCTGAGTGGGAAGGAGAGAAGGAAGCAGGGAAAGGAGACAGGATATGGGGGCTGCAAGGAGGAGAGGAAAATGAAACAGTATGAGTAGATATGTACAGGGGGAAATAAAGTGATCCCCACCAGTCCCCACTTTTTATCTGCTAATTCCCAAATTAGAACTAATTTAACAATAAAGGCTCCTGGGAGCCCAGCACACCCTTCTGAGTGAACAGTGCCCTCAGGATCGTTGAATGAGTTACTAATTTGACCTCCCTTCGTTCCTCTCAGCCTTTGGTAGGGTTACAAAATACCTGGCATCATGCTGGCCACGTTGTGGGGGGAGACACACTGTGAATCAAGGGAAAACTCTATGGTTTTCCCTCGAGTCACGGTGCCCCGCCTCCAACGTGGGTGACGCGATGACGTCCCTTCTGGTGACGTCGTCGTGGCGCACGCGCGGGGAGACTCCCGATGGAGCCAGGAACCCCCCCGCTTTGAAGGTAAGTCGACTTGGCAACCCTAGAGACGCCCAAGTTCAAATCTCAGCTCAGTCAGGAAGCTGATGGGGTGGTGACCTTTGGCTTCTCTCTCAGCTTAGTCTTCTTCATTAGCATCACTTGCCCCAGAGTCCCTATCTATATCTTGTGGCTAATAGCCACTGATGGACCTCTGTTCCATATGCTTATCTAATTCTCTTTTGAAGCCGTCCATGGTTGTAGCCACCACCAATTCCTGTGGCAGTGAATTCCAAGTGTTAATCACTCTTTGGGTGAAGAAGTACTTCCTTTTATCCATTCTAACCCGACTGCTCAGCAATTTCATGGAGCAATTTCATGGATCACATGATGGATTGCTCCCTCACAAAATACAAGAGCCCTACGCCTAGAAGACTAGTACGTCAGTCTAGGTTAGATCCTTTCTTCTTGAGTTGCTATGTTTAGGGTTTTGGATTTTACATGAAGGAGGACCTGAATGTGAACCCTCACTCAAAGTCTGCAAGTTTAGTAGGGCGTCTAGGTCTTCCACAGTAATGGGAGACCTCCCACCCCAGATCTGTGGCTCCCACCACTGCTCAGTGGGAGCAGATTTCTTTTTGGGGGGAACTGGCTTCATGTCAATGCCACAAGATCACTTCTGGTGTGAACCTGGAAGTGATGTCCGCACAGTGGGAGGGCTTCTAATGTCCTGGCCCCACTGGTGGACCTCCTGATGGCACCTGGTATTTCTGGCCACTGTGTGACACAGAGTGTTGGGCTGGATGGGCCTTTGGCCTGATCCAACATTGGCGTCTCTTATGTTCTTATGTTCAGTGCTCTAGGTTCCACCCAGGGTCTCAGGTGACTCCTAGAGCATTGCCCCAGAGCTGTGATGGCACTTCCTGAAAGTGATATGACAGCGCTGGATGAGGTGATGGTTTTCCGCTCTTGGCTGGTAACCCTAGTTTTCCCAACTGGGTGAGGACATGGCCTGTAATTTTCTGCTTGACAATCAACAGAGTCTCTGGCCGGATGGCCCAGCTATAATCACTGATGGATGAATCACCATTGATGTTTTTCTTCCTGCACTTTTCTTCCTGTGGCTATTTCTCATTGCAGTTTTGCATGTTTCCCCAGAGTCTGTGATGACCAGCTTTTGTTGTTGTTTCTTGGTGTGGCCATCTGGGTGGTTGTTACATAGAAATGGGGTGGAGAGGAAAGCTTTGGAGACCAAGGTGCTTATGCAATGAAGTCAAGTTTACTAAATCTACTAAAGGTTTGTAGAAGTGCCAATAATACATGCTAAATGATAGTTTTCAAGCAGCATGCTCAAAAAGCTTTTGGGGTAAGAAAATTACAAGGAAAAATTAATACCGCTATGCTCAACTGTACTGTTCCCTATCCTGGCAGATTCTAAAACAAAGCGATTTCTTTTAGCTCAACCTAGTTCCTTTTGCAGGTCAGTTCCTTGCCCTTTTCGAAGCAGTCAAGTTCCTTAGCAAAGCTTTCTCCTCCGCTCTCTTCTTTGGTACTCTGACATGTTCTTATTTCATCTCTTTCTCCCCAGTGCTTGGTCACTGGTGCCTCTGGCTCATACTGCTTAGATCTCGTACTCCATCCACGATCTGGACCAATCAGTGAGGGATGCCCTAAGATGTCACTTCTCAAAAACTGTCTTTTCACATTTCATCTCTCTAGACCGACAAGAAACTTTTGGTTTCTGTTTGCTTGGCTGACCTCATGAAGCCTCTGCCTGAAACGGATAACCGTTTTCCCCCCAAAAGGCAACTGTTTCAACATTACATATAACAAGGGTCCCGGTCACACGGGCCGGAATGTCTTTTCACATTTCATCTCTCCAGACCGACAAGAAACTTTTGGTTTCTGTTTGCTTGGCTGACCTCATGAAGCCTCTGCCTGAAACGGATAACCGTTTCCCCCCCAAAAGGCAACTGTTTCAACATTACATATAACAAGGGTCCCGGTCACACGGGCCGGAAAATGTGGGGGGGGAGCGTGGCTGTTTGCCCCGGAGCAAACTAACGTGCAGCCGCTGGATCACACGTCCCACCGACGTCCCGTGGTTCGGGGGGAGGTGCCGATCACACGACAATCCTGCGGCGCAGCAAAGAAGCGGCACGGTGCGATCACAGCAGCAATGGCTAGGCGCCGCTGCCGTGGCAAATGGGGTTGTTGTTGTTTTTTAAACCAAAGTGTGCGCATGCGCCGTTGGG
>NW_015170899.1:1152072-1157444 GCF_001447785.1 Gekko japonicus | reverse complement strand
AATTAGTTATGCTAATTAGTTATGCTAATTAGTTATGCTAATTAGTTATGCTAATTAGTTATGCTAATTAGTTATGCTAATAAGCTCCTGCACCTCTTTTTCTACAAAATGACCCCTGGCCTTTGGGCTTTCTCTTGTTTCCGCATTTGTTTTATGGGAATCTGCATTCAGACTGCTTCCAGCACACTGTTGCCCCACAGCTACCAAAACTCCTTTTGTGGCGATTCTTTGTTCTCATCGGCTTTCAAATCACTAATCCTTTCTTAAAGTGGAATTGTTTCTGTGGGTATTTAACCACTGCCCACTGCCCCTCCCCCATTTCCGCCTCTCTCCCTTTAGGTTGACACTCCCTCCCTGTTTTGTTTTCTTTCCCTCCTTCTCCAAAGACAAAAGAAGATGTGTCCTCCCGCTCAGGCAAGCCTTTAAAAAAGCCAGAGGGACCATAAGAAGGAATCAGTAAATATAAAGGACTAAGGGATTCCCTGCTCCCAAATGTGTCAGTCTTGCACGTGTGGGCCTGGATTTCCACCTCACTTCCCTTTCTTTTGTGCAGAATTTGAGGCAGTTAGCTCAAAAAAATGTGGGTTTTGTTTGTAGATGCAGAATGCATGGTGAATAGTTGATCATAAGCTAAACATGAGCCTGCAGTGCGATGTGACTGCAAAGAAAGCTAATGCAATCTTAGGATGCATTAACAGAAGCATTGTGTCCAGATCACAGGAGGTGGTAGTTCTGCTCTGTTCTGCTATGGTCAGGGCTCACCTGGAGTACTGTGTCCAGTTTTGGACACCACATTTGAGGAAGGATGTTGACAAGCTCGAGCATGTCCAGAAGAGGGCAACCAGGATGGTGAGAGGGTTGGAATCCAAGTCTTACGAGGAAAGGCTGAAAGAGTTGGGTATGTTTAGCCTGGGAAAGAGAAGGCTTAGAGGGGTCATGATTGCAGTCTTCAAATATTCGAAGGGCTGTCATGTAGAAGATGGAGCGGATCTATTCTCTCTTGCTCCGGATTGCAAGACTAGATCTAATGGGTGGAAATTACAAGGGAGTCATTACCGACTAAATATCAGGAGAAACTTCCTAACTGTAAGAATGGTTTAGCAGTGGAACGGATTGCCTGGGGAGGTGGTGGATGCTTCTTCGCTGGATGTTTTCAAGCAGAGGCTGGATGACTCATCTTTCGGGTATGTTGTAGGGCTATCTTTTGGCTATGCTCCTGCAGAGTGCAGGGGGTTGGACTAGATGACCTGCAAGGTCCCTTCCAACTCTAACATTCTATGATTCTATGAATACACAAATAAATAAACCAGAGGGGAGAAAACCAGTGCAGAGGAAATGCATGCGACTGAGAAGTCGACCATTAAGGCTTGCCTCCTCAGATTCTCTGGAGCAAGCTGTCAGTGCAGAAAGGGACTGTGGGGGGAGGAATGTAAGAATCTAGCTTCCCCCCCCTGGATATTCCAGACTTCTCTCTCAGATTTTCAGTTTTGTTAAGAAAGGAAACAACTGTAGAATTGTTGGCCATCAAAGATAAAGCCTTGGATCCTATGACATTGTTCCCTTCGAACTTCTCTCCGTCCACCGTGGAGGCTTTCCGCCAATCCAGGACTTGCTTCCTCTGCCCCTTGTGCTTCCTCTTGTGCAAGTGCTAGCACCAGTGTTCTCTCTAAGCTGAGTTAGTGTGAGGTGGCTCACAGTTTTTTAGCCTCCGGCTCACACATTTTTGTCTTAGCTCAGGAAGGGAGGCTCCAGAGCTCGCTCACAATTTTAATGCCAGCAGCTCACACAGCAGAATTTTTGCTCAGAAGGCTCCGCAGCTTAGAGGGATCTAGCACCCAAGGAAGTGAGTTCTGTGGCAGGGGTCAGCTTCTGCATTGGCAAGAGAGAAGCACGAGGGGAGCGATGTCATGAGACCCAAGCTGGAAGGTCCTGAGGTAGTATTCCACCCAGATCCCGGATGCTAAGCAGGCTCAGCACTTGGAAGGGAGGCCACCAAGGAGGACCCTGCAGAGGCAGGCAAGGGCAAATGACCTCTGCTTCTCACTTGCCTTGGAAAGCCCATTGCTGGCATCACCTTAAGTCAGCTGCACTTGATGGCACTCCACACATGTACAATATTTCACCCAGTTTCTCAGCAAGAAACAAACCTGTTCCTATCTTGTTCTGATCAGTGAGTGCAAAGATGGTAAGGTGGTTGAGAGACTACTGTGCTTATAGCCAGTTTGGTGTAGTGGTTCAGGAGCTCGGATTCTAATCTGGGAGAACCGGGTTTGATTCCCCACACCTCCACATGCAGCTGCTGGCGTGACCTTGGGTCAGTCATAAGTTCTCTCTGAGCTGTTCTCTCAAGGGCAGTCCTCAAAAGAGCTCTCTCGGCCTCACATACCTCACAGGGTGTCTGTGGTGGGGAGGGGAAGGGAATGGAGATTGCAAGCTGCTCTGAGACTCTGAGGCTGTGATCATACGCACAATTAGACATGACATAGGTGTTTGGTGTAGTGGTTAAGTGCGTGGACTCTAATCCCCACTCCTCCACGTGCACCTGCTGATGTGACCTTGGGTCAGTCACAAGCTCGGGCACAGCACTGTCCTTGAAAAAGAGCAGTTTGTGTCAGAGCTCTCTCAGCCCCGCCCACCTCACAGGGTGTCTGTTGTGGGGAGGGGAAGGGAAAGGAGTTTGCAAGCCGCTCTGAGACTCCGAGTGAAGGGCGGGGTATAAATCCAATCTCTCTTCTCTCAAATGCCAGGTGGATTTAAAGGGCACAATCAGACAGCAACATCTGGGAAGTGCCCCACAGCCATTGGCAACCCGTTCTGCTCCGCCGCAGAAGTGGAGTTAAAAGACGCTGGGGAAAATCCGGTAGTTAACAGGTTGCGATGGGTCACAGACAGACTTTCCCGTGTCTGATCACTCCAGTGCACTCTCATGGTGTCGGGATGTTCTGATCAGGCCATCCTGACTCTGTCTCACTGGTCCCCCCCCCCTTCGCAGTACGTGCATCATTGCAAACTCCATAGGGAGCCCTCGGTGTGGAGGTGCGATTCATTGATTCCTCGGTTAAGCGCATGGGGGAAAATGGCACATAAAAACGACTCACCCGCAGTTGCGTCTGATCACACACCGGCGGACTGCATTTGCAGCTTCAAAGGGAGGTGTGATCTTGCAACTGTGGGTCAAATTCTTCTGGAGGAAATAGCCTCGCTGCCCCCCTTTTTTCCGGTGCATGTGACCACAACCTGAGTGACGGACGGGGTATGAATCCAATCTCTTCTTCTTCTCTTCATCTAGTTGATTGCATTCAGCTTTAATTTTAGCAGCTTACAGCGCCATCCCAAGCAGACACAGGTGTCTGGCGAAGAGGGCTTTCCTGAAAATCTTGCTGGTCCCTCAGTGCGACTGGACTCGCACCTAGCTGTTCTATTGCAGGCCAGCCCAGTTACCCCCTGATACTATCCCAAGCAGAACCATACCTTTCAAAGTCCGCCGAATGAGCTTAGAAGGGTGTACCTCTGCTTCGGATGACACTGTTCATTTATGAATCAGCTATAAGTGGAATGCCTGACTTGTATTTCCGTTGCCGCCGCTTTGCATTGACGCCACCAATGCCAACAGTTCTGGCAATGAACTCTCCTGTGGGTGAAGGACAGGTGGCTGTGTCGAGCCCAAGCAAAAGCTGAGCGGGGACAATAACCAGTCGCAGCACATGCAAAAAAATAACCTCCCTGCTTTGTTGTATTCAGTTTCACCTGGGTTCAAATCCAGCTGTTCTTGCTTCGCTGAAGAGCTGTTTCCCTTTTGTTGTGCAAACCAATAGATTGATGTTTGAATAAAGAGTGTGCATTACTGTTGTTAAAAACAGCAACAAAATATTGTTTGCGTCCCAAACAGGGGCACAGCAAAAGTTCTTTCCTTTTCATCAGAGATGAGCGGACAAACAATTGTAAGCTTAAACTGTTTTGATAATAGCTCCCATTGTTTAGACTGTTTTGTTAAGCTTGGAGTGAATCCTGAATGGTTTTGTGCTAGAAGGTAGTTAGCTATTTACCACCAAGAGAAGGTACCTGAAGAGAAAGGGGGCATCGACACATTCAAATAGGATCTAGGTATTGGCATCTGTTCTGAAAAGAAAGGTGTTGCATTGTTATGCACCGTTGTAGCAATTTTCTGTTTAAAAAGAGAGAATGGTTCACATGTCGCTAAACCATAGAAATGAAGACAGAGAGGTAAGGATGCTGCCAGTGAATTATTTCAGTGGCTTCCTTGGATTCTTCCATGAGAGCGAAGGCTAATTCCTGTATCAGGCATTCAAGTCTGAAAAAAAAACATTTCCATTCCCCATTTGGTGTGTTTCTTTTCTTGCAATACATGCTTTTAATTTCAATTTAGAGCAGTGCATGCAAGCTATCCGATAATTTGGTGTAGTGGTGAGGAGTGTGGACTCTAACCTGGGAGAACTGGGTTTGATTCCCCACTCCTTCACATGCAGCTGCTGGAGTTAGTCATAAGTCTTCTCAGAGCTGTTCTTTCAAGGGCAGTTCTCAAGAGATCTCTCTCAGCCCCACTTACATCACAGGGTGTCTGCTGTGGGGAGGGGAAGGATAAGGGATTGTAAGCCACTCTGAGAGTCCTTTGGGTAGTGAAGGGCAGGGTATAAATCCAATCTCCTCCTCCTCCTCCTCCTCCTCCTCCTCCTCCTCCTTTCGCTGGACTGCACCTTCCAAGCTGGATATTGGCTGAGCTGCCATGATGTCATGGAAAACCAGAAGAGATGTTGAGAGGCATAACCAAAATCATGCTTTCATTTTGAGGTTTCCATCCTTTATGGAACTTGTACTCACTGGGACTTACTTATAAATAACATGAGTTTGTGTGTCTGTGTTAAATGCCATCAGGTCACTTCCGACCTATGGTGACCCTCTGAATTAAGGACCCCCAAAACACCCTATGGTGAACAGCCTTGCTCAAGTCTTACAAACTGAGGCTCGTGGCTTCCTTGATTGAGTCAATCCATCTCGTGTGGGGTCTTCCTCTTTTCCTGCATTCTTGTCTTTTCCAGTGACTCTTGTGACCGAAGGATGATAGACTCAGCTGAGTCGTTTTAGCCTTGAGGGAGAACTCAGGGTTGTTTTGATCTAGAACCCACTTACTCAGGGCTATTTTGGGGCAGGAACGCACAGCAGGAACTCATTCGCATAATAGGCCACACCCAACAGCAGAAACTCATTAGGATTGGCTACATTAGGGGTGTGTGGCCTAACATGCAAAGGAGTTCCTGCTACCAAAAAAGCCCTGGGTTTTGACAACAAACAAGGTAAACAGAATAAGAAGCAAAAGGTGGGTGTGGCTGGATGACCACACCTCTGGTAACATG